>NW_022145457.1:0-100977 GCF_000002235.5 Strongylocentrotus purpuratus
CCATTTTGACCACCTTTAGGCAAGGCCATTAACTTCATGAAAGGATATTCAATGCAATCAAATGCTGTTCTAAATTGTTCAGATTGGCAAGTTCTTTTGGAACTTCATGTAGTTGTAAATTGTTCATATTTGCTTCTGCAGGTACTTTTCCAGCTTGCAATTTTCTATGACAGGTGAAGCATATCCATAGTGACGATCTGGCTGACTGGCCTATTAAACATTTTTGAACCGGCATTCTGAATTGCAAACATGCAAATATTCTTCACTTATGCATGTCTGAATTTTTATAATTACTCTTTTTACATTTCAATACTTGGTTCTCAAAGAGAAGTTTTAAGCATACACAGCACACATATTCTGGGCCATGAGAAATTATCTTTCTAAATTCTTCAAGTACAATATCAAACTCGGACAATTTTTACCGTTCGAAGTACAGACCTTTTTCGATTTTGTTTTATTACATTTTGCCTATTTTTTCAATTCTTTTATATTTCATTTTTAAGCTCATCAATTTCTTTTCCTTAAATTCGTTGCCTTTATATCTAATTTTGGACAATGTTTTCATATTTGCCTTTTTTGTATGTTTAAATTGCTGATCGTTGCAATATAATTTCTTCATTTGTTTTTTTCATGATATCTTGTTGTTTTCCTAAAATTTTCATCGTTGCGATATAATTCCTTATTCGTTTTTTCATGATATCTTGTTGTTTTTCTTAAAATTTTCATTGTTGCGATATATATCCTTTATTCTTTTTTCATGATATCTTGTTGTTTTTTCTTAAAATTTTCATCGTTGCGATATAATTCCTTTATTCGTTTTTTCATGATATCTTGTTGTTTTTTCTTAAATGTTTGTTGTTCAAATATTTACTTCTTAATTTGCTTTTATGCATTCGTTAAATATTTCATCATGCTGTATTTACTTCTTACTCTACTCTTGTGCATTCGTTTAAATAGTTCATCATGCTGGTATTTACTTCTTATCTCCTCTTGTGCATTCGTTTAATAGTTCATCATGCTGGTATTTACTTCTTATTCTACTCTTGTGCATTCGTTTAAATAGTTCATCGTTCCAATATCTATTTTTCATTTTAATCCTCATAGCTGTTTTAACATTTTCTTTGAATCCTTCATTTCTCAATATTTTTTGTTTATTTCCATACAAAAATTTTCTTTTTATAACGTGAATCAAAATGATATTTGGTTTTCATCATATATTTAGCTGTATGTTCCTGAAATTTGAATCCTCTTCATACATTTCTTTTTGCCTTTTTTTACTTCATTTATTTTTTCTATTTTGTAGGTTAAATCATTTTGATATTTATTTTTCATTTTAATTTTTTTCATTTGCGCATTGTGAATACACTTTTCCTTTTTCTTAATGATTTCATCTTTGGCCAGGGCTCGTTTTTTCTCTCATTTGCTGTCTCATGCGCTTCCTTTTTTGATTAGAACTTTGTCTATTTTTACGTTTTTTCTTTCCATGGTCTACATTTCTAACATGAACTTCTCCAATTACTATTAATTCATCATGACTATCAGCACATTCGCTTGCATCAATTCTTAAGCTGTCGTTCTCATTCATTTTTAGCAATTTGGTTTTTCGAATTTCCTTGCCAAGGTCGACATCAACGTTTGCATCGCTTTCGAGGTTACTCCATTTTCGTTTTCTGCTTAAGATAGAGTTGGAATTCTGAACTTTGTTCACTAAATTTAATCTATCAGAGTCATTCCCGATTTAGTACAATTTTTGGAATCTCCTTTTTGTTCATTTTCATATTCTGTATTTATAGAGTCATTTCCGTTCAAAGACAACTATTATTTAGCTGGGATTCTTTTAATTTGGTTAAGCCAATTGTCACACTCTTCAGTTTCAATTCCTGACCGTTATAATGTACATCATGAATGATTGTTTCATTTGCTTCTTCAGGGAAGAGAAATACATTTGGTTATCAATCATCTTTTGTGGGTGCTGACCGTTATAATGTACATCATGAATGATTGTTTCATTTGCTTCTTCAGGGAAGAGAAATACATTTGGGTTATCAATCATCTTTTGTGGGGAAACACTCTCATCCAATATTTGAACTTCATCAAAGCTTTCACAATGTATGGAACATCCAGAGCTTCCAGACTGACTTTCACTGTGCGTATTTGACGAAGGAATTGGATTACAAACAAAATCCTGTAACTGTGGATAGCCTTTCAAGGTTTCATTCTTACCGGAAGTTGCTTTAGCACATACACTAGTTACTTCATATTCGGTGTGCAGGGGGCATCCCATTGATTTTGCTAACCTCATGCAATGCTTGTACACACCTTGCCAGCTTTGAGTACGAAGTACAACACTGTGTCCGTTACAACTCAGGAACCTCGACTGCTTCTGGAATGTGAATCAAATATAAAGAAACCATCTTGACCAGATAATACAATGAAAGTACTTCTAGCAAATGTCACAAAACATGCATCAGAATCAGTACAGAGTTCTTTTTCGAGTGCTTGCTTCAATGTCATCGAAAGAGACTGGGCCAATATCAATTCATCTCCATCTAACAATCCAGTGACTGGTTCACGGCGTACTATGTTAAACAATTCATTGTACGCATCCAAATATTCAAATAGATCAGATATCAATAAGTATTGGTTGTCGAGTGAAGTGGATCGCCGTATGTAACAGTATAATTCATTACCGTTATTCAAAATCCTGTCTAGATCTGTACTTTTCCAATCATTGACATTTTTTACCTTGCTATACAACAGTGCAGAAAGTGAATTGGTAACACACTGCTTTCCACTTAAGTCACCAAATCTTGTATCACCTTGATTGAATGTCCCTTGGGCAACAAGCGTTATTTGTGTATCGACTCTCGTGCATTTGTCTTTGTGATCACTTTTAAGGGTTTCGTCCTTGGTGTTACGTTCGTTGTGAACGACTGATTCAGACTGATTACTTGCACACTGTTCATATGTCATGTCAAAAAGATTTGCAGTACCTTTCCTCTCATCGTGATTTATCGTACCAGTCTCCAACGTGAGCCTACGTTTTTTTCCCTTTGGATCAACATGGTTTTGAAATGTTTCAGGAGACTTATCCACTACTTCATCAATTTCTTCCTCTATCTGCGACTTGGATCTACACTTCTTGAACACATGCTTTACTTTAACATCAGCCTGAATTGATGGACATGGCAAAGTTCTCTTTGACGTTCTATCTTCTTTAGTTGTTCTTGTCTGTTCCAATGAATTGAAATTGACAAAATCTACAGATTCAACAACATTAAAATGAACATTTCCTGTGTACAGTATATAAATTCCCTTATCAGATGTTACAATATTTATTCTTCCAGGTTTCTTTGCAGAGAACAATTGCCAACATGGTACTTGGTCATTGTATGAATAAATATCAGTATCGATTAAATTTGCTAAAGCGCTAATTTCAGTGTCTGTAGCCCACGTTCCGTCTTCCTTTATTCTACGTTTCAAAACATATTCTCTGACTGTTCTATATTCTTGCCTCAATGTATTACTAAACATGTCCTTGGTTTGCAATAAATGTTTCACAGTGGCATTTCTTAAAATTGCATGATTATGCTCAGTTCCAGAAATTACATAGGAAATTGCACGAAAGAAACAATTGCCATCACCAGTAATTTGTTTACTCTGTAAAGGAACTCCAATAGAGCTATTTCTATCTAACCTTGAATCACAGCCTTTGCCTATATATCTGATATTCAGTTTTGAACAAATGTTCTGTTTGTCATTATTCTGGAGGGGTACAAATTTGAAATCTTTATCAGGTCTATCACGTAATCCAAGATCTGCTACAAATTCAACTTCTGTTTCTGTTTCATCAGTACATGTGTACATATTAGCATCTATTGCCTTTTCAATGTCTTCATCTTTGATATTTGAATCTGAAGAAGATTCTAAAGGATTCCTTGAATGAGCATGATCATTAAATGACATATCAGTATCATTGTCTGTACCATCTTTTACTGTATCAAAGCTTCTATTCTTCAGGTCATTGTCAAACACTGCATCTTCTTGTACACCATCTGAAACATCTGAAAAATCATTTTTCATCATATCATCATTTTCCAATACCGATTCACAGACATTGTCTACTGGTTCATTTATGGGCATATCTTTTGGTCTATCACTAACATTCAAAGGCATATTGCGTTGTGGTAAAACACTTCTATCGAATAAATCACATCCAGGACTTGTGTCTGTATCACTATCAGATTCTAAACAATTTCTTGCACACGAACGTTTCACTGGTATGTGAACATCACTGCCACTATCATCGTCTGTTTCAATTTCCCTATTTTCATCAAAATTTGATTTCAACAGATTATTCTTTGAATCGTCCTGCACAACTCCATCTGAACCTTTGTTGTCTTTCATATTGCAAATATGCTGGTCTGAGTGTTCATCATTTTTACATGTATTTGGATCAAGGCCTTGGTCACTTGCATTCATAGATTTCTTTGTATCCAGCTTCTCATTCTTTACTGCTAATTCTATTCCTTCATCTTTGTCAAATCTAATCTCTGATTTATCAGAAGAGTGATTTCCATCAGTGCCTTTTTTCCCGGCTTTGGAAGACTGACCTTTCTTGTTCCTTGCTCGACCTTTCTTGTCTTTGCTTCTTTTCTCTTGCCACCAGCATGAACTCTGTACATTCGGAAATCCTTGATCTGTTCAAAAAGATTACGAGTGCAGGCATGAATATCAACACATGAATCTGTTCTTGATCGAGATGGCAAATAACCTGCTACGTCAGCCCAAGATCGTGTCTGCATCGTTTCAATTTGCACACAGGTCTCACTGTACAATTTCATTGAACATGGGGATTGCACACTGTATGCATATATAGCCAAAAGAGTTTCTACATAAGACTGCAAACTGACATCTTCTCTTTTCACATTCTTGTTTTCCTTACATACATTTTTCTTTCGGTTTCCATTTTTTTTCTCATGACTTTCATAGAATGTCTTCATTGCTTTGCCAATGTAAGTCACACCTGGTTCCAAGACTACACCATTCACTGATTTTCTTCTGATTTTCCTGTCTGTTTGATGATCATCTATTGATTTGGGATACAATTTTCTTGATTTTAGTTTCTCCACCCATTTCGTCTTCCTTGATTTCACAATTACCCAGTCATCCTCAAATTTTTCATTTTGCATCTCTTCGTGTTCTATTTGGGATGGATTTTCCATAGCCAAAGGATTATGTCTATCAGACTCATTTGTTTTCCTGTCAGTTATATGTTATGTTGTGTTCCTCTCAATCGATTGTTTTTTTTTCCCTTTTTACCATACCTCTTCTTTGATCTGCCACATTTTCTTTTGTTGGTCGTACTTGATAGGGTCCTTGATTGGTTCAAATCCAAGTAACAGTGTTCATCATGATCACCAAGAAGTTCGTATCTATTGAAATGAGAAGGGATACATACTTGATCAAACATGCGATGAGCGATGTTGTTATTTCCACACAAAGAACAAATCCAAATCAATCTCCTATCATTCAGTTTGTCTTCACAGGGCAGTTGCATACATGAAACATGAAATGACTATTGCAAAACTCACAAAGTGAACTTATGTCATTTCCGATCTCACTTTCACATATGCAGCATGCATCAAACTCTGAATTCATCAGCGGTGCACAAGTAGACAGTACATCTAAGATTTCATCAACAACTGTCTTGAATTCAGTAGTGTCTATCATCTTCTATCATTTGTGTCATTGATTGTCTCCTTACATGGAAAACCCATACAAGTAACATGATAGGGACCAGTACATGACTTGCAAGTTACAGTAATCTCATCCTCTCCAATTAAATTCTTACAAACACAACATGTATCAGTGTATTCCTCCATCACAAAATATTTCGTACAAAGCTTTGAACTATAAGATTACAACTGCCCTTTTGCTTTTTTGCCAAGACAAGGTTTTCCGTTCCAAATTATCTTATACAGTGTATCTGTATTCAAATTATGATGCACAATTGTAATTTGAAGTATCACTGTTGTCAATATCAATTCAAAATCTTTACTGAAATTCAGTGTATATCAAAGCCTGAACTATATACAGACTATTATGTTTTTGTTTCAAGATAAAAACTCCTTTAGAGGAAGCCTTCTATTCGAGCTGTAATGTCTTGATCACCTCAAATTGCCTTGTAATGGTCTTTGATTTGCTGTTCAAAGTGTTTGCTTTTGGGGGATTTCTTTATTTTTTAAAGTTAAATGTATGGATTATAGGTCAATGTATGTTGTATTTTGTATAATAGACAATGCAATATCTTGTCAATACTGTATTCCTTCTTGGAATTATTTCCTTTTAACAAAAATGAAAATTAATGCCTAGAAAAATATATAGCTTTCAACAAAAGATGGCGCTCTTCGGCAATTGTGTTAAATATTAATCTAGAAGGTATTGATCGTGACGGAATTTCTCTTTATTATATTAATTTGCCTTGTGATGGCGCTCTATTAACAACAATCTGTATTAAAACTCTGTGTAAAAAAAGTCCACTTTATATCCTAATTTAAATATTTTTCTTATCTTTCTAATCGATCAAGCCGATTTATATTTATAAAACTATATTTATATCCCGATACAATGTTCGTTCTCAACCTCTCTGCAATCGGCTTACTTATAATACTAAAGCTATGAACACTACAGGAGCCTATATCCAGACACAAATTTCTTTCTTTATCAATCAACACTTTTATACAACCCTATATCAATACAAAAGTAGAATGTGTTCTTCAAACCGTCGTCTCAGTAAAGACCAAAATAAATTAATACCTCGATGTAACTAAATTTCTGTTTACGATGTGTTTGGAAGTATTGTTTTTGCCTCAAGATGGCGCTCTTTAAAATAAATTTCTGTGTTCTGTTATTTTTATCGTGTAATTCCTCTACTTTCTCTCTGCTAGTACGAAGTGTTCTAGTTTTGCCTTAGTTGGTCTTAAAGTTATGTTTCTAAATTCAACCTTATATGCTAGAGGTAATATTCACAAATTTTACTTTTATCAATCACTCAATCAACCAACCAATCAAAAATATCTCTCTCACAATCGATTTCTACCAATTCAGTTATTCAATCAATACACTTTTTTTTCTCTGTACAATTTTCTCCAATATCTTAAACAAGCAATCAACCAGTCAACTTTATTTCTTTCACTAAAAATCAACTCAAAAAAGAAATTTTCTTTTATTTATTGTTTATTAACACTCTTGTTGGTCTTAAAGTTATGTTTCTATATTCAACCTTATATGCTAAAGGTAATATTCACGAATTTCACTTTTATCAAATCACTCAATCAACCAACCAATCAAAAATATCTCTATCTCTCACAATCAATTTCTAACAATTCAGTTATTCAATCAATTCACTTTTTTTTCTCTATACACTAACAATTTTCTCCAATATCTTAAACAAGCAATCAACCAGTCAGCTTTATTTCTTTCACTAAAAATCAACTCAAAAAGAAATTTTCTTCTCTTTATTGTTTATTAACACTCTTGTCAAATCTCGTTTCGTATCTTATTTTCTAGTTTTCACACAATTTCACACAGTTTGAGCAACACAACACAGAAATTGAAGATTCAATTTCAGAAAGACAGAGTAAGATCAAGATTGAGTTTCAGTAAGACAGAGTAAGATAATGAAGATTCAGATTGAGTAGATAGAGTAAGATAATAAAGATTCAGATTGAGTAGATAGAGTAAGATAATGAAGATTCAGATTGAGTAGATAGAGTAAGATAATGAAGATTCAGATTGAGTAGATAGAGTAAGATAATAAAGATTCAGATTGAGTAGACAGAGTAAGATAATGAAGATTCAGATTGAGTAGATAGAGTAAGATAATGAAGATTCAGATTGAGTAGAAAGAGTAAGATAATGAAGATTCAGATTGAGTAGATAGAGTAAGATAATGAAGATTCAGATTGAGTAGATAGAGTAAGATAATAAAGATTCAGATTGAGTAGACAGAGTAAGATAATGAAGATTCAGATTGAGTAGATAGAGTAAGATAATGAAGGATTCAAATGTTCAAGTTCGTAAATTCGTCAATATGTTCAAAATTGTAAAATTTCCTGACTGTCTACCACAACTCTTCTTTGACTCACCAAAGCTTAAGAGTGCTAGGGTTATTGTCGTGAGTTGCCCGCACACAGACAAGTTGCTGTCTACCACAACTCTTCTTTGACTCACCAACCTAGCTTAAGAGTGCTAGAGGCTTATTGTCGTGAATTGCCCGCAAACAGACTTTCCCTGACTGTCTACCACAACTCTTCTTTGACTCACCAAAGCTTAAGAGTGCTAGGGTTATTGTCGTGAGTTGCCCGCACACAGACAAGGTGCTGTATACCACAACTCTTCTTTGACTCACCAAAGCTTAAGAGTGCTAGGGTTATTGTCGTGAGTTGCCCGCACACAGACTTTATGATAGATGAAGGTTTGAATGAGTGCTTTTCTCAAAAACTCAAGATTATGAGTTTTGTGGGTGAAGATGAAATGGTATGAGATGAGATGGTATGAGATGAGATGGAGATGATAATGAAATCTGCTTCAACCAGTACCTGTCAAAGAGAAACACAAGAAAAAAAGTTGATAGCATATGTATTGTATTAGATTATACTGTCCTACTTTGGCAAAAGGAAGCAAGTGACAAAAGTTCAAAGTTCAAGTCGTAAATATTGTCAAAGCTGTAAAATGTTTTGCTGTCTACCACAATGCTAGAGGCTTATTGTCGTGAGTTGCCCGCACACAGACTTCCCTGACTGTCTACCACAACTCTTCTTTGACTCACCAACTAGCTTAAGAGTGCTAGAGGCTTATTGTCGTGAGTTGCCCGCACACAGACAAGGTGCTGTCTACCACAACTCTTCTTTGACTCACCAACTAGCTTTAGAGTGCTAGAAGCTTATGGACGTGAGTTGCCCGCACACAGACTTTCCCTGACTGTCTACCACAACTCTTCTTTGACTCACCAACTAGCTTAAGAGTGCTAGAGGCTTATTGTCGTGAGTTGCCCGCACACAGACAAGGTGCTGTCTACCACAACTCTTCTTTGTCTCACCAACTAGCTTTAGAGTGCTAGAGGCTTATTGTCGTGAGTTTCCCGTACACAGACTTTCCCTGACTGTCCACCACAACTCTTCTTTGACTCACCAACTAGCTTAAGAGTGCTAGGGTTATTGTCGTGAGTTGCCCGCACACAGACAAGGTGTTGTATACCACAACTCTTCTTTGACTCACCAACTAGCTTTAGAGTGCTAGAGGCTTATTGTCGTGAGTCGTGAAATGTCTTGTAAAGAAACAAAATGTGTCTGTCATTTGCAGATATAAAAACATAAATAACTCAAATTTAGATGGTATGTCACTTGCTTCCTTTTGCCAAAGTAGGGCAGTATAATTTAGGCCCATTTTAAATGTTTTGATATACACAACGCTTGTTTTGATATACAGTAAAATCTCATTATAACAAAGCCCTTGGGACCATAAAAATTACCTTGTTATATTAGCCCCAAAAAAACCCAAAGAAATAAAAATAGTTGAGACCAGCAAAATGACCTCATGAATTTTTTTTTTTTTTTTAGTACAGTGGAACCTCCTGTTGAAGCAGACAACCGCATAGTAGGGGATCTTCATGCGGCTCTGGTTTCGCTTGCAGTTGTTGTGCAAGCATAATTTCTGTACCTGAATAATAATTATTTAACTTTTGATTAACACAATAAGGCCAAAAAAAAAAAGTTGTTTGGTTGTCCTCGACCGCCCGCTCGTCATTTTCGGGCCGCTCGTATTTTTTTTTTTTTAATTCAATTTTGTTTTCTTTTTTTTCATTTTTTCATTTTTTTTTTTTCATTTTTTTTTTTTTTTGGGGGGGGGGGGGGGGGGGGGGGGGCAATCTTAAATGCCAAACATACCATTTTATGCATTTGCAAGGATCAAAATGCGTCCCGTTGCCAGTTTGATCTTTTCAGTACGCAATTAGGTATTTATTAAACTTGCCATTTTTATTTTTCTATGTCAAAATGCCGTTCATTCAAATCTTAAACTCATTTTAAACCCCATCTGTACTAGTTTACAGGAGGGATTAGACCACCCTGCAAGGTCACTGGACAGGTGGTTATCTCATCAAATCAGCTCTCAGTTAATATAAGATAAAGAGGATCATGGGGACCAATGGTCACCGATTAGGCATTGTTTGCTACAAAGAGGGCGCAAGTAGCTATAAGTAGTACAATGGAGATTTAAAAGGTGCTGTATTTCAAAGAAAAAAAAAAAAAAAAAAAATAAAAAAAAAAAAACACACAAAAAATGAATTTAAAAAAAAAAAAAAAAAAAAAAAAAAATCCGCCCGCCCGCCCCTACTCTAGAAAAGCAATCGAGGACAACCGAACAATTTTTTTTTTTTGGCCTAAGACTAAAAATCAGGGTTTCATTCTCCTTTAAATGTAGTTGGGTGGGGTGGGGCAAGAGGTGGGACACATCATACACAGCCCAAACCCATATCCATCGTAATTAATCATAAATTGAACAGACCATTAACAATTGTTATGCTGGGGGACTTCTCGCTCAGCCAAATCTTGCGCAACCTAATTTTCATACCCTTTACAAAAGTGGCCAGTGCTTACCCAAGAAACAATTATTATTAGATTTGTTATTGCCATATGATAGACGAGAGCTTCAACCATCCATACATATGACAATTTCTCAAAAATGTTTCACATTTTTTATTTGGCAGAATATTCAAAAGTGTCAACTTTTGTTTCAGACACTCGGTATACCTACACTCCAAAAACTTTATTCAGTCAAAGTCCAAATGGCAGATGGCACCTGTCATCAAAACAAAAAATGAAAAATACAAGTAAAACATGACAAAAATATACAATACAAAAAAATGAATAAAACCAAGTTAGATTCCATCACAAATTCAACTTTGGTAACAACTAATTTGCATACTTTGATGTCACTCAAACATTTCATAATACAGTCCAACCTCATTATAACAATTTAGTATTTCATACATATCGACCATCAAGGCCCCATTGCATAAAACTATTGTATCTTTACAATTAATGGTATCTCTGCAAACTATGGTAAATACCATTGATTTCTTGATTTTGATTAGCTATCAAGCAGTGTTGCTATGGTAATAACCATAGTTTGCACAGATACCATAAATTGTTAAGATACAATAGTTTTATGCAACGGGGCCCTGGGCTTGACAAAACACTACTTACCGTATGCACTTTTCATGCTAAATTAATATGCTAGAATTGATTTTTCCCAAAGGTCACCTACATTAATTATCCAACCTGATACTTTTCTTTCAGATAGCATGAAGGCAGTACAAATATGTATCAAGATTCCATTCATTCTTTGGAAGCTACCTAGCTATTATCAAAATTGTATAACATTTTTTTGTTTTTTGTTGTTGTAAGATTCAAATTTAGAGATCTAATTCACGCCTACCTTTAAAGCAATAAATCTGTCCCACGTTCCTCCACAACAGCAGGCCTCTAATGTCCTACAATAGTTACATTTAAACAGTACCTAATCATCGACAATTGCTAATCATCAATAAGAGCTTACCCCATAAATAATGAGCGTCCACACGAAAACTTATGTTTAAGATTAAGTTTTTAAGCAACCCTCCCAATCAATCATTGGCCGGAAGTGCCGAGATAATCCCAGCTACAGGGACGCACAGAGGGTTGACGGAGAGGTCACGCTAATCGTGGAGCTCATTGATTAAATTACGTCCACACGGGATAATAGGGACTTTTAGATTTGCACGTCTACAGCTTTGACTGCAACGTGTGACGTCATTTCAAGGCACTGCGCATGCGTTACGTCGTCTCAGTCGGCGATCGAGAATGCGTCAACCTTGATTTTCCTAAATCTAGTACATACATACATACATATTGGTATTTTTATAGCGCCTTTACATGCTCAAGGTACTAGTATGCCGCGTGCGCATAAAATATACAGTTCCTCAGGTAGACAAAGGAACATCCCTTCCCTGCTATTATGTAAAAATGTGTAGAACAGGTGTCACATGCATAGTCACCTGTTCTACACATTTTTACATAATAGCAGTGAAGGGATGTTCTTCTGTTGAGGGTAAAATGAGGAACTGTATATTTTATCTTCTTTCTTTGTCCGTGATGTTCATAGTATTACTTCCTACATGCATGTATATCGTCGAGTGCAATCTAAAAGATTTCTAATTGTAGTCAACATGGGCAGTTAAGTAGTTGACACGCATGATCAGTCGGCGTTCCTCGTGTTCTCGTCCACTCAATCTAAAGGTCCCTAATGATAGACTGCGGACCCCCCGCTGCTCGTGAATTGAGCGTAAACTCTAAGAAATTTTGGAGTCTGATTTTTCAACTAAACTTAAAAATTGCTAATTTTTTAGTGCATCTATACGGCACTAATCATTGATGATTAGCAACCTAATCGTAGATGATTAAGTTTTCAACCTAATTCTTAAGTTGAGCAAGTACTGTGTCAACCCAACTAATGTGTCAACACGTTGTTCGTTGACCATGACGGAATGTACAACTGCCATAAATTGCCGTTTCAATTGTCAATGTGTAAATGGGGCTTTACGCATTGCTCGTGGACCATGGCGGAATGTACAACTGCCATAAATTGCTGTTTTAATTGTCAAAGTGTAAATGGGGCTTTAGTCAATGCTCGTTGACCATGGTGGAATGTAAAACTGCCATAAATTGCCGTTTCAATTGTCAATGTGTAAATGGGGCTTTAGGCATTGCTCGTTGACCATGGAGGAATGTAAAACTGCCATAAATTGCCGTTTCAATTGTCAATGTGTAAATGGGGCTTTAGGCATTAACACCGTATTCAGGCGCTTACACAGGGGGGGGGGGGGGGGGGGAGGGTTTGGGGGGTTAAACCCCCCCCCCCCCCTTTGGTATTTTTATGTGTGTAAACCCCCCAACCCCCCCCCCCCTTTCGTTTTTTTTTTTAATTATAAAAAAAAAAAAAAAAAAAAAATTATTCCCATGGCTGTAACCCCCCCCCCCCCAACGGAGCCAAATGTCAAATTTTCAAATTTCGAGACCCCCCCCCCCCCCAAAAAAAAGTGTCCTCTTACCCCCCCCCCCCCCCCCTTGCTTATTCAGCGGTTGGCTGAGTCGTTGCGTTTTTTGGGGAACAAAAAAAAAAAAAAAAAGTGACCTCTTACCCCCCCCCCCCCCCCCCCCCCCTCCCCGCTTATTCAGCGGTTGGCTGAATCGTTGGGATTTTTTGGGGACCACAAAAAAAAACAAGTGTCCTCTTACCCCCCCCCCCCCCCCCCCCCCCCCTGCTTATTCAGCGGCTGGCTGAGTCGTTGCGAAAATGTGCACACATTGTGTGCGGGTAAGCCTGAATCCGATGACCGGGGTAATAATATATCTGTAAAGCGCTTAGGCACATTGTTGGATCGGTGTATTGAGCGCTATATAAAAAAACAGATTATTATTATTATTTCATAATACAGTGCAACCTCATTATAACAACTCAGTATGTCATACATATCAACCATCACGACCCCATTGCATAAAACTATCGTATCTTTACAATTAATGCTATCTCTGCAAATTATGGTAAATACCATTGATTTCTTGATTTTTATTAGCTATCAAGCACTGTAACTATGGTAACTAGAAATATCGCAATCTGTATTGACGCGCAATGCGAATGTATCCCCCGGCAGTGGCAGCGATTTTGTGTCATCCTTATGGTCGAAGGAGGGACAAAGATCCCCTCTCCCCCCCTCCCTGAATCAAAAGGATGACGTAGAGACCGCCAATTGTGGCTCAGACTATTGTCAAGACTAGGAGCAGCATCATCAAAACAATATACGTGTAGATTAAGTATAATGCATCTCTGTAGAAAATTTGAAAGAAATCTGTCAAGAAATGTGGCAGTTAGAGCGCACAAAAGACATCCACCAAACTATGACCTTTGACCCTATAACAGACGGAACACAGGTGGCAGCATCACCAAACACGAACGATGTGTAGATCGTACTCAGACACACCTCCATCATACATATGAAAGAAATCTGTCAAAAAATGTGGCAGTTAGAGCGCATAAAAGACATATATAAACTTTGACCATATAAAAGACAGAAAAATGAGGGCAGCATTGCCCAAAAGAGTAGATGTGTAGATTATACCAAGATACACCTTTGTTGAAAATTTGAACAAAATCTCTTGAAAAATGAGGCCCATAGAGCACACACAAACCATCCAAAAGAATATGGCCATTTAACCTATAGAAGACGGAACACTGAGGGCAGCACCACCACAAGTTATAGGTGTGTAGATTATACCAAGATACATCTCCATACAAAATTTGAAAGAAATCTGTTAAGTAATGATGCAATTAGACCGCAAACTACAGTGCCACAAAGACATCTATCAAAGTATGACCTTTGACCCTATAAAAGCGGAACACTGGAGGCAGCATCACAAAAATCTATAGGCTTGTAGATTCTACCGAGATACACCTTTGTTAAAAATTTGAACAAAATCCCTTGAAAAATGAGGCCCATAGAGCACACCCAAACCATCCAAAAGAATATGGCCATTTAACCTATAGAAGACGGAACACTGAGGGCAGCAGCACCACCAAAAGTTATAGGTGTGTAGATTATACCAAGATACATCTCCATACAAAATTTGAAAGAAATCTGTCAAGAAATGTGGCAGTTAGTGCGCACACAAGAATAAAATATGGCTTTTTACCCTATAGAAGACCGAACACTGGGGGCAGCATCAACAAAAGTTATAGGTGTGTAGATTATACCAAGATACACCTCCATACAAAATTTGAAAGAAATTAGTCAAGAAATGTGGCAGTTAGAGCGCACACAAGAATAAAATATGGCCTTTTACCCTATAGAAGACGGAACACAGGGGGCAGCATCACCAAAAGTTATAGGTGTGTAGATTATACCAAGATACACCTCCATACAAAATTTGAAAGATATCTGTAAAGAAATGTGGCAGTTAGAGCGCACACAAGATGACGGGGCGGCGTAACGCTGCTGAATCAAAAGTACCCCACCGACATACTGCCGGGGGATACAATTACCATAGTTTGCAGAGATCAGGCGCGTACACAGGGGGGGGGGGTGTGTTTGAGGGGTTACACCCGCCCCCCCCCCCTTTGGTATTTTTATATGTGTAAACCCCCCCGTAATCCCCCCCAAACACCCCCCTTTGGATTTTTTTTTTTTTTTTTTTTTATTAAAAAAAAAATATTTTCATGGCTGACCTAAAAAAGGTGACCTTACCCCCCCCCCCCAACGGAGCAAAATGTCAGATTTTCAAATATTGAGACCACAAAAAAAAAAAAAAAGTGTCCTCTTACCCCCCCCCCCCCCCCCCCCCCCCCCCCCCCCGCTTATTCAGCGGTCGGCTGAGTCGTTGCGATTTTTCGGGCCGATTTATAAATGTTAAAACCCCCCCCTTGAAAAAAAAAATCATTATTGTTCAATCACATTTTCAAAGAAAATGAATGAAATTAGGCTGATAGTACTACAAAACCCTTGTACCACTAAAGAAAATAAACACTTTGGTGTTTAATCCAAGCAAATTGATACATATCAGATTAAAATTATGTCTCACAATTCGGTATAGGTTAACCGAAAACCAAACGGATTCGGAGGGAGGATAACCGTTTTTGGAATACTACAGCCCTAATCCGGAGTGATCTGTGCATACTGCCAGGAACCGCTTCAAAAATTAAACATGTTAAATTTGTTGTGGCGGTCATGGCAATTTCAAATGGAGCGTGTTCATTTGCGTTCACAACCCTGTTGACCGTTTATTTTTTTTGGCAGTTTCCCGCGGGAAGTTTACTATAGTTACTATAGTTTACTATAGTAAATACCATTGATTTCTTGATTTTGATAAGCTATCGAGCAATGTTACTATGGTAATTACTAATGGTTCTTTCCCTATAAATAACCAGAACCCGAGTCCCAAATTACACTTAAATATATCATATCCATCTCAATAACTGTCCAACAGTAACAACTCTATTTACCTCTGCCTCCTTCCTTCTCTCTCATTAACTGTCCAACAGTAAGAGTTCTATTCACCTCTGCCTCCTTGCTTCTGTGTCAGTAACTGTCCAACAATAAGAGTTCTATTTACCTCTGCCTCCTTGCTTCTCTCTCATTAACTGTCCAACAGTAAGAGTTCTATTCACCTCTGCCTCCTTGCTTCTGTGTCAGTAACTGTCCAACAGTAAGAGCTCTATTCACCTCTGCCTCCTTGCTTCTGTCTCAGTAACTGTCCAACAGTAACAGCTCTATTCACCTCTTCCTCCTTGCTTGTCTCTCAATAACTGTCCAACAGTAACAACTCTATTTACCTCTGCCTCCTTGCTTCTCTCTCATCAACTGTCCAACAGTAAGAGCTCTATTCACCTCTGCCTCCTTGCTTCTGTCTCAGTAACTGTCCAACAGTAACAGCTCTATTCACCTCTTCCTCCTTGCTTGTCTCTCAATAACTGTCCAACAGTAACAACTCTATTTACCTCTGCCTCCTTGCTTCTCTCTCATTAACTGTCCAACAGTAAGAGTTCTATTCACCTCTGCCTCCTTGCTTCTGTGTCAGTAACTGTCCAACAATAAGAGTTCTATTTACCTCTGCCTCCTTGCTTCTCTCTCATTAACTGTCCAACAGTAAGAGTTCTGTTCACCTCTGCCTCCTTGCTTCTGTGTCAGTAACTGTCCAACAGTAAGAGCTCTATTCACCTCTGCCTCCTTGCTTCTGTCTCAGTAACTGTCCAACAGTAACAGCTCTATTCACCTATTCCTCCTTGCTTGTCTCTCAATAACTGTCCAACAGTAACAACTCTATTTACCTCTGCCTCCTTGCTTCTCTCTCATTAACTGTCCAACAGTAAGAGTTCTATTCACCTCTGCCTCCTTGCTTCTGTGTCAGTAACTGTCCAACAATAAGAGTTCTATTTACCTCTGCCTCCTTGCTTCTCTCTCATTAACTGTCCAACAGTAAGAGTTCTATTCACCTCTGCCTCCTTGCTTCTGTGTCAGTAACTGTCCAACAGTAAGAGCTCTATTCACCTCTTCCTCCTTGCTCGTCTCTCAATAACTGTCCAACAGTAACAACTCTATTTACCTCTGCCTCCTTGCTTCTCTCTAAATAACTGTCCAAGAGTAAGAGCTCTATTCACCTCTGCCTCCTTGCTTCTCTCTCAGTAAATGTTCAACAATAAGAGCTCTATTCACCTCTTCCTCCCTGCTTCCCTCTCACTAACTGTCCAACAGTAAGAGCTGAATTTACCTCTGCCTCCTTGCTTCTCTCTCAGTAACTGTCCAACAGTAAGAGTAGATCTATCAAATCTGAAATGGAAAGATTCAAACACCACATTACATCCCAAACTGCTACTTAGACCGAAATCAATAACTTTTGTAAGAACCAACAGTTCAGAAATAATGTTAATTTCAATATTTTGTTTAGGTACAGTACTTCAATGCATTTTCATTTTAAGCTCTTTTCCTGTTTCAAATTGTACCATTTCTGTAATGACATTATCATGGGTGGTGGCACAACATAAATTTTTAACTGACCAATGTCTAAACCTCATCTACTTTGTGGATGACTTTTCAGTTAAAACAAGGCATTAGCGATGTTGTCTCGCCCACTTGTGAAAATAACTAGAATATCGCAATGTCCATTGCCATCTATAAGAATTGTAGGGCCTATCGCAAGCTGATTTTGAAATATCTGCCATAGAATGCAACATCCCATAAACTTTGAGAAGGGGTATTACATGATATGCTACTGCCTTTCACCTGCTTCCACTGCATCTACTCCCTCCCCCTTTGATACGAGTAGAATTATTGCATTGATATTTTACATGTGTGAAGGTAAAATGTGTTTGTGTTTGTAGTGTAGCTGAGGTTGCAGGTAAACTTTAACGCTTGACCTCAAATGACTTTTGACCTCTCTATGTGCCAATGTTCAACCTGTGACTCCCCCCCCCCCCCCCCCTCCACCCCACACTCCAGCAAAACATAGAGAGTCATAGACAGAAATAACCGTCTGGTGTGGGTCATTTCTTTAATCAAACTGACATTTGTTGATTAAAAGCACTAGAAATAAAAAAAGAAAAAAAAAAACAATTGCATTTTATAAAAAACCAATATGAATGTATTACAAAAATAAATACAAATAGTGAGCCCTCATTCAAGACCAGTTTTGGTCATGCGATTGCATTGCGAAAAAAACGTTGTGAAATCGATCACAAAAGGTTGATCATCTAGCATATACGGTAAGTATTGGTGTGTACTGAAAGGTTCTGGATCATCAAAATGATGAGAAATTTGACCCAGTCATGGTAAAGTTACAAGCACTGTACACAGAAAGATGTATATGGGACTATGCGACACATGCGCAATATCTATCCACTCCGGATAGATATAATAATTTACCAAATATATCAATTAGTATCAAAATTTGTATCATCAGCTATTAGTCAAAACATATTCTTTCACATGATTGTTAAAAAAAGGTACCATTTCATTTTTTGAGAGGGGGGCTTTTCCAAAACTGGTCTATACCTTTACTGACATAATTAAAAGTAACTTGGTAGTGTCAAAAAGTTATATAGAAAATTTCTTAAAGCCATAGCTTTCGTATTCTGCATTCAATTGTTCCCAATTATGCGGATCTGTTTCATTCCATCATAGCTTTAATTTAAAAACTACTTGACTTCAGCCTTTCTAAGCATATCAACTTACTTTCTGCAACTCTCTCTTCAACTCTCAGTAACCTAAAATACAAACAAAACAAAACAAAAAATTACATTTAATAAAATACCAATATCAATATATTACAATAAATACAAATAATGAGCCCTCATTCATAATGCTAAATGACATAAATAAAACAAGTCAACGCAAAGCATAGCATCCCCTCGCAGGGTACATACTGGGAAATCAAACTAAGGCCATGTTTTGATGCCATGTACTTTCATATCAAATTTGATTAAAATCCGTCAAACATTACTAAAGTTATCGATATCAGAAACCAGATTCGCATATTTAATGAGCTATGACCTTTGACCTACATACTCCGAAATTGAACTTATGCTGTGTTTTTATACCATGTACCTTCATATCGAATTTCATGAAATCCATCAAATAATACTAAAGTTATCAAACAGAAACCAGATTCGCATATTTAATGAGCTATGACCTTTGACCTACATACTCCGAAACTGAACTTATGCTGTATTTTGATAGCATGTACCTTCCTATCAAATTTCATTAAAATCCGTCAAACATTACTAAAGTTATCGAATAGAAACCAGATTTGCACATTTAATGAACTATGACCTTTGACCTACATACTCCGAAACTGAACTTATGCTGTATTTTGATAGCATGTACCTTCATATCAAATTTGATTAAAATCTGTCAAACATTACTAAAGTTATCAATCGGAAACCAGATTCGCATATTTAATGAGCCATGACCTTTGACCTACATACTCGGAAATTGAACTTATGCCTCGTTTTTATACCCTGTACCTTCATATCGAATTTCATGAAAATCCATCAAATATTACTAAAGTTATCGAACAGAAACCAGATTCGCATATTTAATGAGCTATGACCTTTGACCTACATACTCTGAAATTGAACTTATGCGGTGTTTTTATACCATTTACCTTCATATCAAATTTCATTAAAATCCGTCAAACATTACTCTAAAGTTATTGATTTTAAACCAGATTTGTACTTAAGGCACACACAAGGAAGGGCTTCGACAGCGAGCAGCATAATACAGGGGTCTAGATCCCCTCCTTCTAAATAACTGTCCAACAGTAACAACTCTATTTACCTCTGCCTCCTTGCTTCTCTCTCATTAACTGTCCAACAGTAAGAGTTCTATTCACCTCTGCCTCCTTGCTTCTGTGTCAGTAACTGTCCAACAATAAGAGTTCTATTTACCTCTGCCTCCTTGCTTCTCTCTCATTAACTGTCCAACAGTAAGAGTTCTATTCACCTCTGCCTCCTTGCTTCTGTGTCAGTAACTGTCCAACAGTAAGAGCTCTATTCACCTCTTCCTCCTTGCTCGTCTCTCAATAACTGTCCAACAGTAACAACTCTATTTACCTCTGCCTCCTTGCTTCTCTCTAAATAACTGTCCAAGAGTAAGAGCTCTATTCACCTCTGCCTCCTTGCTTCTCTCTCAGTAAATGTTCAACAATAAGAGCTCTATTCACCTCTTCCTCCCTGCTTCCCTCTCACTAACTGTCCAACAGTAAGAGCTGAATTTACCTCTGCCTCCTTGCTTCTCTCTCAGTAACTGTCCAACAGTAAGAGTAGATCTATCAAATCTGAAATGGAAAGATTCAAACACCACATTACATCCCAAACTGCTACTTAGACCGAAATCAATAACTTTTGTAAGAACCAACAGTTCAGAAATAATGTTAATATCAATATTTTGTTTAGGTACAGTACTTCAATGCATTTTCATTTTAAGCTCTTTTCCTGTTTCAAATTGTACCATTTCTGTAATGACATTATCATGGGTGGTGGCACAACATAAATTTTTAACTGACCAATGTCTAAACCTCATCTACTTTGTGGATGACTTTTCAGTTTAAACAAGGCATTAGCGATGTTGTGTCTCGCCCACTTGTGAAAATAACTAGAATATCGCAATGTCCATTGCCATCTATAAGAATTGTAGGGCCTATCGCAAGCTGATTTTAAAATATCTGCCATAGAATGCAACATCCCATAAACTTTGAGAAGGGGTATTACATGATATGCTACTGCCTTTCACCTGCTTCCACTGCATCTACTCCCTCCCCCTTTGATACGAGTAGAATTATTGCATTGATATTTTACATGTGTGAAGGTAAAATGTGTTTGTGTTTGTAGTGTAGCTGAGGTTGCAGGTAAACTTTAACGCTTGACCTCAAATGACTTTTGACCTCTCTATGTGCCAATGTTCAACCTGTGACTCCCCCCCCCCCCCCCCCCCTCCACCCCACACTCCAGCAAAACATAGAGAGTCATAGACAGAAATAACCGTCTGGTGTGGGTCATTTCTTTAATCAAACTGACATTTGTTGATTAAAAGCACTAGAAATAAAAAAAGAAAAGAAAAAAACAATTGCATTTTATAAAAAACCAATATGAATATATTACAAAAATAAATACAAATAGTGAGCCCTCATTCAAGACCAGTTTTGGTCATGCGATTGCATTGCGAAAAAAACGTTGTGAAATCAATCACAAAAGGTTGATCATCTAGCATATTCGGTAAGTATTGGTGTGTACTGAAAGGTTCTGGATCATCAAAATGATGAGAAATTTGACCCAGTCATGGTAAAGTTACAAGCACTGTACACAGAAAGATGTATATGGGACTATGCGACACATGCGCGATATCTATCCACTCCGGATAGATATAATAATTTACCAAATATATCAATTAGTATCAAAATTTGTATCATCAGGTATTAGTCAAAACATATTCTTTCACATGATTGTTAAAAAAAGGTACCATTTCATTTTTTGAGAGGGGGGCTTTTCCAAAACTGGTCTATACCTTTACTGACATAATTAAAAGTAACTTGGTAGTGTCAAAAAGTTATATAGAAAATTTCTTAAAGCCATAGCTTTCGTATTCTGCATTCAATTGTTCCCAATTATGCGGATCTGTTTCATTCCATCATAGCTTTAATTTAAAAACTACTTGACTTCAGCCTTTCTAAGCATATCAACTTACTTTCTGCAACTCTCTCTTCAACTCTCAGTAACCTAAAATACAAACAAAACAAAACAAAAAATTACATTTAATAAAATACCAATATCAATATATTACAATAAATACAAATAATGAGCCCTCATTCATAATGCTAAATGACATAAATAAAACAAGTCAACGCAAAGCATAGCATCCCCTCGCAGGGTACATACTGGGAAATCAAACTAAGGCCATGTTTTGATGCCATGTACTTTCATATCAAATTTGATTAAAATCCGTCAAACATTACTAAAGTTATCGATATCAGAAACCAGATTCGCATATTTAATGAGCTATGACCTTTGACCTACATACTCCGAAATTGAACTTATGCTGTGTTTTTATACCATGTACCTTCATATCGAATTTCATGAAAATCCATCAAATAATACTAAAGTTATCAAACAGAAACCAGATTCGCATATTTAATGAGCTATGACCTTTGACCTACATACTCCGAAACTGAACTTATGCTGTATTTTGATAGCATGTACCTTCCTATCAAATTTCATTAAAATCCGTCAAACATTACTAAAGTTATCGAATAGAAACCAGATTTGCACATTTAATGAACTATGACCTTTGACCTACATACTTCGAAACTGAACTTATGCTGTATTTTGATAGCATGTACCTTCATATCAAATTTGATTAAAATCTGTCAAACATTACTAAAGTTATCAATCGGAAACCAGATTCGCATATTTAATGAGCCATGACCTTTGACCTACATACTCGGAAATTGAACTTATGCTGTGTTTTTATACTATGTACCTTCATATCGAATTTCATGAAAATCCATCAAATAATACTAAAGTTATCAAACAGAAACCAGATTCGCATATTTAATGAGCTATGACCTTTGACCTACATACTCCGAAACTGAACTTATGCTGTATTTTGATAGCATGTACCTTCCTATCAAATTTCATTAAAATCCGTCAAACATTACTAAAGTTATCGAATAGAAACCAGATTTGCACATTTAATGAACTATGACCTTTGACCTACATACTCCGAAACTGAACTTATGCTGTATTTTGATAGCATGTACCTTCATATCAAATTTGATTAAAATCTGTCAAACATTACTAAAGTTATCGATCGAAAAACCAGATTCGCATATTCAATGAGCCATGACCTTTGACCTACATACTCGGAAATTGAACTTATGCCTCGTTTTTATACCCTGTACCTTCATATCGAATTTCATGAAAATCCATCAAATATTACTAAAGTTATCGAACAGAAACCAGATTCGCATATTTAATGAGCTATGACCTTTGACCTACTTACTCCGAAATTGAACTTATGCGGTGTTTTTATACCATTTACCTTCATATCAAATTTCATTAAAATCCGTCAAACATTACTAAAGTTATTGATTTTAAACCAGATTTGTTAATGCACACAGAAGGAAGGTCGGGCTTCGACAGCGAGTAGCATAATACAGGGGTCTAGATCCCCTCCTTCTTTGGCGAGGGGATAATTATTATCCCATGACTTTTACAAGCCGATCGCCTGTCAGCTGTGACCTGTCTAATTATCAACTAGCCTATCAAGATATTTATGATTGGAATTAGAAATTAATAGATCTAGACTAGATCTAGGTCTAGTCTAGATCTATGATCTAGGCCTATAGTCAGATATAGGCCTAGTATCTAGATCTAGTAGGCCTAGATCCCTACCGACTTACGGTTTTTAATTTATAACACTGACTTAGATCTAGATCTAGAACTAGGTCTAGATCTAGACTAGGACAGGTCTACGGTCTACACTCTATTGGGGGAAATGAGTATGGTAAAACCGGTCAATCAAAGTCAAACTGAGTCAAAGATTTTCACTTTTTTGAAACACTTCCTTTTCGTTTTTCGTAGGGCTTCAAAATTCAATCACAATCACACTCACTACTCAGCTCACTGAGCTGATATGATAACACGCAGACCCTATATACATGTACGGTATACGTAATATGTATCGCATCTCAGACTTGATTTGTACTAAAACTGCAAACATAATATTATAAACAAAGTCAATGCCTTTAAAAGTTTAAATACACTCACACACTTATGCGATAACGCAAAATCTCCAACAAACTAATAAGAAAGGATTCACGATAAAGTAATACAATAGCAACAACCGAATTCTTACCAAAACTAAGCTAGCAATCAGCACAACAGCACAACTATAAAACAGCAGTACTCAGAACTCATATGACCATGATCATGAGAATGTGCATGCAATTCGAATCGGCCAAAATCTTGGTCAGATTAAATTCGCCCTACAGACAATTCGCCCAGTATATTTCTCGCGCATATAATTTCTCACGAAATGCATGATTTTGCGTGTTTAAGGGAAAAGGAATGTCAAAACAATGGATATCTGATACCTTGTCGTTTAGGCCATGTAAAAAGAATATACATGTTTAGCGTCCCCGCCCGCTTCCTTTTTGGGGGCCGCCTCCTATTATTTTTTTGATTATTATTATTTATTTTTTTTGATTTTTTTTTTTTTTTAGAGAAAAAAAACATAAAATGTCGGCGGCCATCTTGAAAAGTAGCCCGACTGACAGGGAAAATGTACCGAGCAGCCATTTTGAGCGGCCATTTTGAAAGAAAAAAAAAAAAAAAAAAGGGCCTCCCCCTTCCTATTTTTCCTAAAAACAGGACGCTAAACATTTTTTTTTTTTTTATTTGGCCTTATTCCATTGCTCCTTAATTTTCTCTAGCTCTTTCCGTTGCCTAGCTTTGGCTAGCTTTGTATTCTTATTTCACGTGCGTATACCTACCACCATTTCCTTATCCTCGATCTCCCGCTAGCTCTCTCCTTCCAAGATATGCGCATTTCTGATTCCTCGATCTTTCATCCCTCTGTCCAGCTCATGTATTTTTACATGACTATAACGTACCGTCTTCCTCTTTCCTTCTCTTTATTTATATCTCACCATTTTTCATTTTGATGACGTCATCATAGTGAAAATTTCGATTAAATGCGACATGTCAGAATTTTCGTAATTTGCGTGTCATGCCTACCGAAGGTGACTTTTTCTGAAATCTGGATTCTACATTCCTGTCTTTTGCGAGCAATATCGCCATTATTTCTGCTTGGTTTTTGTTGATTTTTGAGTATGTTGTAGCTGAGACTATATGTTATCTAAATGTTCCCTCATTTTTTCAATCAGATGTCAGGATCACGCTCATGATCATCATTATCTTAATGATGATGATCATCATCATCATGGTCTGAAATCTGGATTCTACATTCCTGTCTTTGGCGAGCAATATCGCCATTATTTCTGCTTGGTTTTTGTTGATTTTTGAGTATGTTGTAGCTGAGACTATATGTTATCTAAATGTCCCCTCATTTTTTCAATCAGATGTCAGGATCACGCTCATGAATGATCATCATCGATCACTATCATGATGATCATCATCAATACCATCATGATCATCATCATCATATCATCATCAAAATCATCAGGATCATGATCATGCATGATCATCAACATCATCATCATCATCATTAACATTATCATTATAATCATCATCATCATCATCACCATTACTATCAAGATCATCATCTTCATCATCATTATGATCATCATTGTTTACATGTACATGTCTATATAATTTCTCTCTTAATTTCTCTATATGGGAGATGACTTTTCTCAAATCTGGATTCTACATTCCGTTCTTTTGCGAGTAATATCGCTGTTATTTCCACTTGGTTTTTGTTGATTTTTAAGTATTTTGTAGCTGAGACTATATGCTATCTAAATGCATGTCTCCCTCATTTTTTCAATCAGATGTCAGCATGATCATGATCATCATCAATATATTATATCATCATCATCATCACGGGCGTCTCCAACAATTTTTCTTCTTCCCTTTCTTTTTCTTTTTGACCTTTCACTGTACCATCTCCTTTGAATATTAACACGTATATCGCAAATAATGTAATAAACAACCATATTTACTTTATTATTACCCTATTATCACTTGATCCATTACTTTTTGCGTGTAATCCTTATGGGAGATGACTTTGTCTCAAAATCTCTACATTCTTGTCTTTTGCGAGCAATATCGCCTTTATTTTGGCTTGATTTTTGTTGATTTTTGAGTATGTTGAAGCTGAGACTATATACTATCTAAATGTTCTCTCATTTTTTTCAGTCTGTCATCATGGTCTAGCTGTTGATGATAATCATCAACATCATCATGATCATCATCATCATCATCGATCGTCATCATCATCACTATCAAGATCATCATCATCATGATCATCATGATGATGATCATTCTTTACATGTCTATATAACTTCTCCCTTTCTCAATATACAAAATATTATAATCTATCATAAGACTTGAAAACAGACCACCTTAATCGTCCTCGTGACGATTTAAAATCTAGTATTTTAATTGAATTTGTACAAAAACACAATTCAATTAAAATAAATCTGTGACCACTTTTTTGTTCCCACGATTACTCAAAATTGAACCGTGCAAATTCAATTAAATTTGACACAGTCATAGGTCATCGTCTTAAGACGTGACAGGAACATTTTCAAGTTCATTTAAATATCGTGACGTCATCCAGGCGCCATTTTGTGAAGTGCTCTGAGAATCAACTCATGATCATATCTTCATAACCGTAAATCATTTATCATTCATATTTATAACGATTAAGGTCAATATCCATCCGGTCAACTTAAGGTCAAAAAACGCGCGCGTACGCGTCCGTCCGAACGTTGGTGCGCGCAAAATTAAAAAATGCTCATAATCACTTTTTGATCAAATTAGAGTACGTTTTAGGCCATTTCAAGCATTTCGAAAATTTTGCGTGGGCACACCTTTGCGCGCGCATAAATTTGCGCGCACGTTTGTGTTCGTAATGGTCTTACGCAACCTAGAATCGCCTTTTATGTCTATCATAGTATTGCCCATTTTATTCCGAACAATTTGATACCATGTTTATCTCTTTATGACCATTAATAACGAAATGAGCGTCAGTTTAAGGTAAATGTCTGTGCGTGCGAGCTCTTGTAATACATAGCATATATGGGCAAAAACATGCCTATACGGAATACATTATTAACTGTATAGAAAAAAATATTATGGCTCGATCTGAAAAGTCAACGGCAAAATGCGTGTGAAACTAGTGAGCAATAATTGACCCAGTTGTACATTTCATCGCGCACCAGCTGCTGGTGACAATGACAATGTATATTACGTGTATAACAAAATGCGCACTATGCCCGAACTCCATTGTGACGTAACAATCACACCCTAGGCAAACTGATTGCAGTGTATCGAAAATTCGTCAGCATATTTTTGGAAAATTGATTGTATCTCTGTAAATGTTGATCAATTTTCTTCCAAATTTTGATATGTTTTAGCTGAGACAATTTTCAACAAATGTCGTTGCCACGATTTTTCATTTTGACAAAAGCATCATGGCGTATTTTTGCGATTAAAGGAGGCATGTCAATATTTCACATTTTGCGTGTATTCTCTATGGGACATGACTTTTTCTAAAATCTGGATTCTACATTCCTGTCTTTTGCGAGCAATATATCGACATTATTTCTGCTTGGATTATGTTGATTTTCGAGTATGTTGTAGCTGAGGCTATATGTTATCCAAATCACCCCACATTCTTCCAATAAGATTCGAGGATCACGCTCATGATCATCATCATTGTCTTAATGATGATAATCATTCCATCAACATCATCATGATCATCATAATCATCATCATTTTCATCATCATCATCATCATCGTCATCATCATCACCATTATCATCATCATCATGACCAGTATCATCATCATCAGGATTATCAATATCGTCATCATGACAATCATGATCATGATCAAGTAGTTCATTTTTATAATACTTTGTGTCATATTCATTAGGACTAGTTATTTTGATATTTGTTTGCATTAAATTTGATCATGATCATTATGCATTCATCATGATAATTTCTCAATATTTCGTTCATCAGTTCAGCTCATCAGTTCAGCTCATCAGTTTAGTTCAGTTGATCAGTTTATCCTTTTAGCTCATTGATTCAGTTCATTTCACATAAGTTAAATCTATCAGTTCATCAGTTCATCAGTAATTCATTAATTAATTCATATCTTAATACATCATTTTACATTAACATCAGTTTATTGGGTAATTCAATTGAAGATGAGCTTGATCATAAGAATTGAAGACAGACCACCTTATTCGTCTTCGTGACGAATTAAATTTCTAGTTATTATTTATTTTTATTTTCCGCACTTTTTAGTGTAGAGGATAACTCAAGATCGGTTAAATCAATTTCGTTCAATTTTGACACAGTTATAGGTCATTGTCATGAGACGTGACAGTAACATTTTCAAGGTCATCAAATCTTCATGACGTCATCCAGGCGCCATTTTGTGTTTTTTTTGGTACTTTTTACTCATGATCATATCTTCATAACGGATAGGCATTTCTCATTCATATTTATCATGATTAAGGTCAATATTCGTCCGGTCAATTTCAGGTCAAAAAACGCGCGCGCATGCGTACGTCCGCGCGTCAGCGCGCGCGCAAAAAATAAAAATGCTCAAAATCGTCTCAAATTCATTTTGCATACGTTTCAGGCCATTATAAGCATTTCGCAAAAAAACGCGCACACGCGCATGCGCGCGCGTTTTCGCACGTAATGGCATTTTCCAACATAGAATCGCCAAATTTTCTGTCTCATCATATTTGGCACATTTTTCCAAGCATTGTGATACCTTGTTCACCTTTTTCTGCCCATTAATAACGGAATGAGCGTCCGTTTAAGATAATTACCGTGCGTACGAGCTCTTGTAATAGCATACATGGGCAAAAACATGCCTATACAAAATCCATTGTAGCGCTTTAGGATGCAAGGTGACCCCAAGTTTTTATTCATATTTTGATAGAGTATGAATCGGAGATATGATTTCATGTCTCATTTGACCCTCAATTAACTCATGACGTCATCATAATGGCCTCCGAACTCAAAATTTCAATTTGCATATTATGACGTCATCATTTTTTTGGAAAATTGATTGTATCTCTGTAAATGTTGATCGATATACTTCCAAATTTTGATATGTTCTACCTGAGAATATTATCTACAAATGCGGTCACAACAATATTTCATTTTGACAAAAGCATCATGGCGTATTTTTGCGATTAAAGGAGGCATGTCAATTTTTCACATTTTGCGTGTATTCTCTATGGGACATGACTTTTTCTCAAAACTGGATTCTACATTCTCGTCTTTGGCGAGCAATATCTCCGTCGTTTTATCTTTGTTTACGCTGAGCTTTGAGTATGTTGTAGCTGAGACAATAAGCTATCACAAGTGTGCCCTTCATTTTTCGATCAGATGCCGGGATCATGCTCATATTCCACTTGCAAAGTAGGATTTGAGAATTTCATTTTCCGTTTACGTGTAATCGCTATGGGAAATGTTTTGGTATATCGGTAACGCACTTGACTTCGGACCTCGAGATCCCTGGTTCGAGTCCGAGAGTCTCCAACAATTTTTTTTTTTCATTTTTTTTCTTTTTTGACTTTTCAATGATCATAAAATTGAAAACAGACCACCTAATTCGTCCCCATGACGAATTAAATTTCTAGTTAGGTGGTCTGTTGTCAACAGACCACCTATTGATTTCGTCAGAATTTTCTTTCTTTATTTATTAGGTGGTCTGTCGATGACAGATCACCTATTGATTTCGTTAGAATTTTCTTTCTTTATTCTTTATTCTTTATTCTTTATTCTTTCTTTATTTATTTTTATTTATTCCGTACACTTTTTTTGTGTATACGTTTACTCGAACTCGACCTGGTCAATTTCCTTCAAATTTCTGCTAGTCATCAGGCCCTATGATATGAAGTTCCCGAAACCTTTTTCAAGTTCATGGGGTCATCGTGACGTCATCCAGGCGCCATTTTGTAAAAATCAGGTCATTATCATATCTCAATAACGAGTAATCAAAAATAAACCATATTTAGTATACATCAACTTCCGGTCAAAGGTCAACTAAAAATGTCAACAAAATCCGTGCGCGCACCTCGACGCGCACGTACGCCCGCTTAAAATTTTTAAAATGCTCCAATTCGTCCCAAATTTTGTTTGCACACGTTTCAGGTCATTTTAAGCATTTCAAAATTTTCCGTCCGTAAGTGTCCCCGCGCGCGTTGCGCGCGCTCACAGCGCGCGTAAAAAGTCAAATTTAATTTTTTTTACATGATTTAGATTCCTCTTACCGTAAATGACAATTTACATTAATTTCAGTCACTCTTGACCTTTCATAAGGCCGTGAGCGCGCGTCAAAGTTCAAAATCCGCGCGTGCTGCTATGGGCAATATAATGCAAATTTGATCAAAAACATGCCATTTTAAAAATCAAAATAGCTCTTCAGATAGTCCATTGACCCCCAATTTTTATATCATGGTTGGAAAAAGCATGAGTTGGAGATATGAATTCATGTCTCATTTGATCCTCAATTAACTCATGACGTCATCATAATGGCCTCCGAACTCAAAATTTCAATTTGCATATTATGACGTCAGCAGATTTTTGGAAAATTGATTGTTTCTCTGTAAATATTGATCAATTTTCTTTCAAATTTTGATATGTTCTACCTGAGAATATTCTCTACAAATGCATTTTTCACGATATTTCATTTTGACAATGGTATCATGGCGTATTTTTGCGATTAAAGGAGGCATGTCAATTTTTCACATTTTGCGTGTATTCTCTATGGGACATGACTTTTTCTCAAAACTGGATTCTACATTCTCGTCTTTCGCGAGCCATATCTCCGTCGTTTTATCTTTGTTTACGCTGAGCTTTGAGTGTGTTGTAGCTGAGACAATAAGCTATCACAAGTGTGCCCTTTATTTCTCGATCAGATGCCGGGATCATGCTCATATCTCACATACAAAGTGGGATTTGATAATTCCATTTTCCGTTTACGTGTAATCTCTATGGGAAATGTTTTGGTATATCGGTTACGCACTTGACTTCCGACCTCGAGGTCCCTGGTTCGAGTCCGGGCGTCTCCAATAATTTTTTTTCTTCACTTTTTTTTCTTTTTGACCTTTCACTCTACCATCTCCTTTGAATATTAAAACACGTACAATTGCAAATAATGTAATAAACAACCATATTTACTTTATTATTACCCTATTATCACTAGATCCATTACTTTTGGCGTGTAATCCTTATGGGAGATGACTTTTTCTCAAATCTGGATTCTACATTCTTGTCTTTTGCGAGCAATATCGCTGTTATTTCTGCTTGGTTTTTGTTGATTTTTGAGTATGTTGTAGCTGAGACTATACGCTATCTAAAAGTTCTCTAATTTTGTTCAGTCTGATGTCATCGTGGTCTGTTGATGATAATCATCAACATCATCATGATCATCATGATCATCATCATCGTCATCCCCATTACTATCAAGATCATCATCATCATGATCATCATGATGATCATCATTGTTTACATGTCTATATAACTTCTCCCTTTCTCAATATAGTAAATATTATAATCTCTCATAAGACTTGAAGACAGACCACCTAATTCGTCCCCATGACGAATTAAATTTCTAGTTATTATTATTATTATTATTATTTATTTTTATTTTCCGCACTTTTTTGTGTAGAGGATAACTCAAGATCAGTTTGGTCAATTTCTTTCAATTTTGGCACAGTCATAGGACATTGTCATAAGACGTGACAGTAACATTTTCAAGGTCACCAAGTCTTCATGACGTCATCCAGGCGCCATTTTGTGTTTTTTTTGGTACTTTTTACTCAGGATCATATCTTCATAACGGAAAGGCATTTCATATTCATATTTATCATAATTAAGGTCAATATCCGTCCGGTCAATTTCAGGTCAAAAAACGCGCGCGCACGCGTACGTCCGCGCGTCAGCGCGCGCGCAAAAAATAAAAATGCTCAAAATCGTCCCAAATTAATTTTGCATACGTTTGAGGCCATTTTAAGCGTTTCGCAAAAAAAGCTCGCACGCGCGTGCGCGCGCGTTTTCGCGCGTACTGGTATTTGCCAACATAAAATCGCAAAATTTTCTCTGTCATCATATTTAGCACATTTTTCCAAACATTTTGATACCTTGTTAACCTTTTTCTGCCCATTAATAACGGAATGAGCGTCCGTTTAAGATAATGTTCGTGCGTGCGAGCTCTTGTAATACATAGCATACATGGGCAAAAACATGCCTATACAAAATCCATTGTAGCGCTTTAGGATGGAAGATAAACCAAATTTTCTTTTCATATGTTGATAGAGTATGAATTGTAGATATGATTTCATGTCTCATTTGACCCTCAATTGACTCATGACGTCATGATAATGGCCTCCGAACTCAAAATTTTAATTTGCATATTATGACGTCAGCAGATTTTTGGAAAATTGATTGTATCTCTGTAAATATTGATCAATTTTCTTTCAAATTTTGATATGTTCTACCTGAGAATATTCTCTACAAATGTAGTTGTCACGAAATTTCATTTTGACAAAGGTATCACGGCGTTTTTTTGCGAGTAAAGGAGGCATGTCAATTTTTCACATTTTGCGTGTATTCTCTATGGGACATGACTTTTTCTCAAACTGGATTCTACATTCTCGTCTTTCGCGAGCAATATCTCCGTCGTTTTATCTTTGTTTACGCTGAGCTTTGAGTATGTTGTAGCTGAGAAAATAAGCTATCATAAATGTGCCCTTTATTTTTCGATCAGATGCCGGGATCATGCTCATATTTCACTTAAAAAGTGGGATTTGATAATTCCATTTTACGTTTACGTGTAATCTCTATTGGAAATGTTTTGGTATATCGGTAACGCACTTGACTTCCGACCTCGAGGTCCCTGGTTCGAGTCCGGGCGTCTCCATCAATTTTTTTTCTTCACTTTTTTTTCTTTTTGACCTTTCACTCTACCATCTCCTTTGAATATTAAAACACGTACAATCGCAAATAATGTAATAAACAACCATATTTACTTTATTATTACCCTATTATCACTAGATCCATTACTTTTGGCGTGTAATCCTTATGGAAGATGACTTTTTCTCAAATCTGGATTCTACATTCTTGTCTTTTGCGAGCAATATCGCCGTTATTTCGGCTTGGTTTTTGTTGATTTTTGAGTATGTTGTAGCTGAGACGATACACTATCTAAATGTTTTCTAATTTTGTTCAGTCTGATGTCATCGTGGTCTGTTGATGATAATCATCAACATCATCATGATCATCATCATCATCATCGTCATCACCATTACTATCAAGATCATCATCATCATGATCATCATGATGATCATCATTGTTTACATGTCTATATAACTTCTCCCTTTCTCAATATAGTAAATAGTATAATCTCTTATAAGACTTGAAGACAGACCACCTAATTCGTCCCCATGACGAATTAAATTTCTAGTTAGGTGGTCTGTTATCAACAGACCACCTATTGATTTCGTCAGAATTTTCTTTCTTCTTTATTATTATTATTATTATTATTTATTTATTTTTATTTATTTCTTCACTTTTTTGTGTGTCGGATAACGTAAGATTGGTTATGTCAATTTGATTCAATTTTGGCACAGTCATAGGTCATTATCATGAGACGTGACAGAAACATTTTTAAGGTCATTAGGTTATCGTGACGTCATCCAGGCGCCATTTTGTGAAATCACGTTATCCATCATATCTTCATGATGCATCAGCAAAGGTCATTCATATTCATATCACATATACTTTAGGTCAAGGGTCAACAGGTCATGTCATCAAAGGTCACATAAAGGTCATGACGCGCGCGTATGTGCGCGTCAAAATTTAAAATTGCTCAAAATTACTAAAGTATTAAACGAGAGTACGAATCAGGTCATTTTAAGCATTTCAAAATTTTCCGACCGTAAGTGTCCCCGCGCGCGGTGTGCGCGCTCACAGCGCGCGGAAAATGTGAAATTCAAAATGTTTACATGATTTTGATTCCTCTTAACGTAATTGACAATTTACATTAATTTCAGTCACTCTTCATATTTCATAAGGCCGTGAGCGTGCGTCAAAGTTCAAAATCCGCGCGTACTGCTATGGGCAATATAGTGCAAATTTGATCAAAAACATGCCATTTTAAAAATCGAAATAGCTCTTCAGATAGTCCATTGACCCCCAATTTTTATACCATGGTTGGAGAAAGCATGAGTTGGAGATATGATTTCATACCACCCTGACTCGTACAAAGTGAAATAAAGTCATCATATTGGCATCTAAACTCAAACAAATGTATTTTGTTGATGACGTCATTCTTGTCTTTGTTTATTTGAGATTATCTCACTTATCGGTGATCGATCTTCTCCCAGATTTTGTTATGTTGTAGCTGAGATAATTCTCTATCAGAAATATGCCATTTATTTTTCATTTAGATGACGTCATCATAGTTAAATATTCGATTAAAGGTGACAATGCATAATTTGTCATATTTACGTGTTATGTCTATGGGAGGTCACTTTTTTCAAAACATGAATCTGCATGACAAGGTGTTTTAACCAGGATCTCGATTGTTATTCAATAGTTTTCTCCAAATTTTAGTATGTTGTAGCTGAGACTATTTGCTATCTAAATATTTCATCAATTTTTTTAATCAGTTGTCAGGATTATGCTTTTGCTCATCATCATCATTAACTTTGTCGTTTTTATCGTCATATAACATTATCATTATCATCATCATCATCACCTTTACTATCATGATCATCACCATGTTCATCATGATCATCATTGTTTACATGTCTATATGACTTCTCCCATTCTCAAATCTATCATAAAACTTAGACAGACCACCTTATTCGTCTTCGTGACGAATTAAATTCTAGTATTTTAATTGAATTTGTACAAAAACACAATTCAATTAAAATAAATTTGTGACCACTTTTTTGTGTGCACGATTACTCAAAATTGAACCGTCTAATTTCTTTCAAATTTGACACAGTTATAGGTCATCATCTTAAGACGTGACAGGAACATTTTCAAGTTCATCAAAATATCATGACGTCATCTAGGCGCCATTTTGTGAAGTGCTCTGAGAATCAACTCATGATCATATCTTCATAACCGTAAATCATTTCTCATTCATATTTATAACGATTATGGTCAATATCCGTCCGGTCAACTTAGGTCAATAAATGCGCGCGTACGCGTCCGTCCGCGCGTCGGTGCGCGCAAAAACAAAAAATGCTCATAATCACTTTTTGATCAAATTAGAGTACGTTTTAGGCCATTTCAAGCATTTCGAGAATTTTGCGTGCGCACACCTTTCCGCGCGCATAAATTTGCGCGCACGTTTTTGTTCGTAATGGTCGAACGCAACCTTAAATAGTCATTTTTTGTCTATCATAGTATTTCCCATTTTTTCCGATCAATTCGATACCATGTTTATCTCTTTATGACCATTAATAAGGAAATGAGCGTCCGTTTAAGGTAAATGTCTGTGCGTGCGAGCTCTTGTAATACATAGCATATATGGTCAAAAACATGCCTATACAAAATACATTATAGCTCTTTAGGATGCAAGTTGACCCAACATTTTTTTGCGTGTCAAACTCGTGAGAAATAATCGAGCCAGTTGTAAATAACATCGCGCACCAGCTGCTGGTGACAATGACAATGTATATTACGCGTATAACAAAATGCGCACCATACACGAACTCTATTGTGACGTCACAATCAGACCCATATCTCCGTCGTTTTATCTTTGTTTACGCTGAGCTTTGAGTATGTTGTAGCTGAGAAAATAAGCTATCACAAGTGTGCCCTTTATTTTTCGATCAGATGCCGGGATCATGCTCATATTTCACTTACAAAGTGGGATTTGATAATTCCATTTTCCGTTTACGTGTAATCTCTAAGGGAAATGTTTTGGTATATCGGTAACGCACTTGACTTCCGACCTCGAGGTCCCTGGTTCGAGTCCGGGCGTCTCCAACAATTTTTTTTCTTCACTTTTTTTTCTTTTTGACCTTTCACTCTACCATCTCCTTTGAATATTAAAACACGTACAATCGCAAATAATGTAATAAACAACCATATTTACTTTATTATTACCCTATTATCACTACATCCATTACTTTTTGGGTGTAATCCTTATGGAAGATGACTTTTTCTCAAATCTGGGTTCTACATTCTTGTCTTTTGCGAGCAATATCGCCGTTATTTCGGCTTGATTTTTGTTGATTTTTGAGTATGTTGTAGCTGCGACTATACGCTATCTCAACGTCCCCTCATTTTTTAATCAGATGTCATCATGGTCTGTTGATGATCATCAACATCACCATGATCATCATCATCGTCATCACCATTACTATCAAGATCATCATGATCATCATTCTTTACATGTCTATATAACTTCTCCCTTTTTCAATACAATTAATATTCGATTAAAGGCGACAATGCATAATTTGTCATATTCGCGTGTTATGTCTATGGGAGGTCACTTTTTTCAAAACATGAATCTGCATGTGAAGTTGTTTTGACCAGTATCTCGGTTGTTATTCAACAGTTTTCTCCAAAATTTTAGTATGTTGTAGCTGAGGCTATTTGCTATCTAAATATTTCCTCATTTTTTCAATCAGATGTCAGGATCATGCTCATACTCATCATCGTCATCATCATCATCAATATTATCATCATCATCATCTTCTCCCATTCTCAAATCTATCATAAGACATAGACAGACCACCTTATTCGTCTTCGTGACGAATTAAATTTCTAGTATTTTAATTGAATTTGTACAAAAACACAATTCAATTAAAATAAATTTGTGACCACTCTTTTGTGTGCACGATTACTCAAAATTGAACCGTCCAATTTCTTTCAAATTTAAGACAGTCATAGGTCATCATCTTAAGACGTGACAGGAACATTTTCAAGTTCATCAACATATCGTGACGTCATCCAGGCGCCATTTTGTGAAGTGCTCTGAGAATCAACTCATGATCATATCTTCATAACCGTAAATCATTTCTCATTCATATTTATAACGATTATGGTCAATATCCGTCTGGTCAACTTAAGGTCAATTAACGCGCGCGTACGTGTCCGTCCGCGCGTCGGTGCGCGCAAAAATAAAAAATGCTCATAATCACTTTTTGATCAAATTAGAGTACGTTTTAGGCCATTTCAAGCATTTCGAAAATTTCGAAAATTTTCGCAAGCATAAATTTGCGCGCACGTTTGTGTTCATAATGGTCGTACGCAACCGAGAATCGCCTTTTTTTGTCTATCATAGTATTGCCCAATTTATTCAAAACGATTTGATACCATGTTTATCTCTTTATGACCATTAATAACGAAATGAGCGTCCGTTCAAGGTAAAGTCCGTTCGAACTCTCAATTAACTCACGACGTCATCATAATTGCCTCCGTTAAAGGTAAATGTCCGTGCGTGCGAGCTCTTGTAATACATAGCATATATGGGCAAAAACATGCCTATACAAAATCCATTGTAGCTCTTCAGAATGGATAGATACTCCCAATTCTTTTTCATATTTGGATAGATTATGAGTCGGAGATATGATTTCATGTCTCATTTGACACTAAATTAACTCATGACGTCATCATAATGGCCTCCTAACTCAAAATTTCAATTTGCATATTATGACGTCAGCATATTTTTGGAAAATTGATTGTATCTCTGTAAATATTGATCAATTTTCATCCAAATTTTGATATGTTCTAGCTGAGACAAATCTCTACAAATAAAGTCACGACGTATTTTTCATTTTGACAATGGCATCATGGCGTATTTTTGCGATTAAAGGAGGCATGTCAATTTTCACATTTTGCGTGTATTCTCTACGGGACATGACTTTTTATCAAAACTGGATTCTACATTGTTGTCTTTCGCGAGCAATATCTCCATCGTTTTATCTTCGTTTACGCTGAGCTTTGAGTATGTTGTAGCTGAGACAATGAGCTTTATTATGTGTGTCATTTATTTTTCGATCAGATGCCGGTATCATGCTAATATTTCACTTACAAAGTGGGATTTGAGAATTGTATTTTCCGTTTTCGTGTAATCTCTATGGGAAATATTTTGGTATATCGGTAACGCACTTGACTTCCGACCTCGATGTCCCTGGATCGAGTCCGGGCGTCTCCAACAATTTTTTTTCATCAATTTTTTTACTTTTTGACGTGTCAATGATCATGAAAATTGAAGACAGACCACCTTATTCGTCTTCGTGACGAATTAAATTTCTAGTTAGGTGGTCTGTTATCAACAGACCACCTATTGATTTCGTCAGAATTTTCTTTCTTCTTTATTATTATTATTATTATTATTTCTTTATTTTTATTTATTTCTTCACTTTTTTGTGTGTCGGATAACGTAAGATTGGTTATGTCAATTTGATTCAATTTTGGCACAGTCATAGGTCATCATCTTAAGACGTGACAGGAACATTTTCAAGTTCATCAATATATCGTGACGTCATTCAGGTGCCATTTTGTGAAGTGCTCTGAGAATCAACTCATGATCATATCTTCATAACCGTAAATCCTTTCTCATTCATATTTATAACAATTATGGTCAATATACATCCGGTCAACTTAAGGTCAATAAACGCGCGCGTACGCGTCCGTCCGCGCGTCGGTGCGCGCAAAAATAAAAAATGCTCATAATCACTTTTTGATCAAATTAGAGTACGTTTTAGACCATTTCAAGCATTTCGAGATTTTTGCGTGGGCACACCTTTGCGCGCGCATAAATTTGCGCGCGCGTTTGTGTTCGTAATGGTCTTACGCAACCCAGAATCGCCTTTTTTGTCTATCATAGTATTGCCCATTTTATTCCGAACAATTTGATACCATGTTTATCTCTTTATGACCATTAATAACGAAATGAGCGTCAGTTTAAGGTAAACGTCTGTGCGTGCGAGCTCTTGTAATACATAGCATATATGGGCAAAAACATGCCTATACGAAATACATTATTAACTGTATAGAAAAAAATATTATGGCTCGATCTGAAAAGTCAACGGCAAAATGCGTGTGAAACTAGTGAGCAATAATTGACCCAGTTGTACATTTCATCGCGCACCAGCTGCTGGTGACAATGACAATGTATATTACGTGTATAACAAAATGCGCACTATGCCCGAACTCCATTGTGACGTAACAATGACACCCTAGGCAAACTGATTGCAGTGTATCGAAAATTCGTCAGCATATTTTTGGAAAATTGATTGTATTTCTGTAAATGTTGATTAATTTTCTTCCAAATTTTGATATGTTTTAGCTGAGACAATTTTCAACAAATGTCGTTGCCACGATTTTTCATTTTGACAAAAGCATCATGGCGTATTTTTGCGATTAAAGGAGGCATGTCAATTTTTCACATTTTGCGTGTATTCTCTATGGGACATGACTTTTTCTAAAATCTGGATTCTACATTCCTCTCTTTTGCGAGCAATATATCGACATTATTTCTGCTTGGATTATGTTGATTTTCGAGTATGTTGTAGCTGAGACTATATGTTATCTAAATCACCCCACATTCTTCCAATAGGATTCGAGGATCACGCTCATGATCATCATCATTGTCTTAATGATGATGATTCTTGTCTCTCGCGAGCAATATCTCCGTCGTTTTATTTTCGTTTACGCTGAGCTTTGAGTATGTTGTAGCTGAGACAATGAGCTATCACAAGTGTGCCATTTATTTCTCGATCAGATGCCGGGATCATGCTCATATTTCACTTACAAAGTGGGATTTGAGAAATCAATCTTTCTTTTACGTGTACTCTCTATGGGAAATGTTTTAGTCTACCAGTAATGCACTTGACTTCCGACCTCGAGGTCCCTGGTTCGAGTCTGGGCGTCTCCAACAATTTTTTTCTTCACTTTTTTTTGGACCTTTTACTGTACCATCTCCTTTGAATATTAAAACACGTACAATCGCAAATAATGTAATAAACAACCATATTTACTTTATTATTACCCTATTATCACTTGATCCATTACTTTTTGCGAGCAATATCGCCGTTATTTCAGCTTGATTTTTGTTGATTTTTAAGTATGTTGTAGCTGAGACTATATGCTATATAAATATCCCCTCACTTTTTTTGCAATCAGATGTCAAGATCACGCTCATGATCATGATCATCATCATTTTCATTATCGTCATCATGACAATCATGATCATGATCAAGTAGTTAATTTCTCAATACTTTGTGTCATATTCATTAGGCCTACTTATTTTGATATTTTTTCCCATTAAATTTAATCACGATCATCAACAATCATTATAATTTCTAAATATTTCGTTCATCAGTTTAGCTCATCAGTTTAGTTTAGTTCATAAGTTTATCCGTTTAGCTCATGAATTCAGTTCATTTCACATCAGTTTAATCTATCAGTTCATCAGTTCATCAGTACTTCATGAAGACAGACCACCTAATTCGTCCCCATGACGAATTAAATTTCTAGTTAGGTGGTCTGTTATAAACAGACCACCTATTGATTTCGTCAGAATTTTCTTTCTTCTTTATTATTATTATTATTATTATTTATTTATTTTTATTTATTTCTTCACTTTTTTGTGTGTCGGATAACGTAAGATTGGTTATGTCAATTTGATTCAATTTTGGCACAGTCATAGGTCATTATCATGAGACGTGACAGAAACATTTTTAAGGTCATTAGGTTATCGTGACGTCATCCAGGCGCCATTTTGTGAAATCACGTTATCCATCATATCTTCATGGTGCATCAGCAAAGGTCATTCATATTCATATCACATATACTTTAGGTCAAGGGTCAACAGGTCATGTCATCAAAGGTCACATAAAGGTCATGACGCGCGCGTATGTGCGCGTCAAAATTTAAAATTGCTCAAAATTACTAAACTATTAAACGAGAGTACGAATCAGGTCATTTTAAGCATTTCAAAATTTTCCGACCGTAAGTGTCCCCGCGCGCGGTGTGCGCGCTCACAGCGCGCGGAAAAGGTCAAATTCAAAATGTTTACATGATTTTGATTCCTCTTAACGTAATTGACAATTTACATTAATTTCAGTCACTCTTCATATTTCATAAGGCCGTGAGCGTGCGTCAAAGCTCAAAATCCGCGCGTACTGCTATGGGCAATATAGTGCAAATTTGATCAAAAACATGCCATTTTAAAAATCGAAATAGCTCTTCAGATAGTCCATTGACCCCCAATTTTTATATCATGGTTGGAGAAAGCATGAGTTGGAGATATGATTTCATACCACCCTGACTCGTACAAAGTGAAATAAAGTCATCATATTGGCATCTAAACTCAAACAAATGTATTTTGTTGATGACGTCATTCTTGTCTTTGTTTATTTGAGATTATCTCACTTATCAGTGATCGATCTTCTCCCAGATTTTGTTATGTTGTAGCTGAGATAATTCTCTATCAGAAATATGCCATTTATTTTTCATTTAGATGACGTCATCATAGTTAAATATTCGATTAAAGGTGACAATGCATAATTTGTCATATTTACGTGTTATGTCTATGGGAGGTCACTTTTTTCAAAACATGAATCTGCATGACAAGGTGTTTTAACCAGGATCTCGATTGTTATTCAATAGTTTTCTCCCAAATTTTAGTATGTTGTAGCTGAGACTATTTGCTATCCAAATATTTCCTCAATTTTTTTAATCAGTTGTCAGGATTATGCTTTTGCTCATCATCATCATTAACTTTGTCGTTTTTATCGTCATACAACATTATCATTATCATCATCATCATCACCTTTACTATCATGATCATCACCATGTTCATCATGATCATCATTGTTTACATGTCTATATAACTTCTCCCATTCTCAAATCTATCATAAAACTTAGACAGACCACCTTATTCGTCTTCGTGACGAATTAAATTCTAGTATTTTAATTGAATTTGTACAAAAACACAATTCAATTAAAATAAATTTGTGACCACTCTTTTGTGTGCACGATTACTCAAAATTGAACCGTCCAATTTCTTTCAAATTTAACACAGTTATAGGTCATCATCTTAAGACGTGACAGGAACATTTTCAAGTTCATCAACATATCGTGACGTCATCCAGGTGCCATTTTGTGAAGTGCTCTGAGAATCAACTCATGATCATATCTTCATAACCGTAAATCATTTATCATTCATATTTATAACGATTATGGTCAATATCCGCCCGGTCAACTTAAGGTCAATTAACGCGCGCGTACGCGTCCGTCCGCGCGTCGGTGCGCGCAAAAATAAAAAATGCTCATAGTCACTTTTTGATCAAATTAGAGTACGTTTTAGGCCATTTCAAGCATTTCGAAAATTTTGCGTGCGCACACCTTTGCGCGCGCATAAATTTGCGCGCACGTTTTTGTTCGTAATGATCGAACGCAAACTAAAATCGTCATTTTTTGTCTATCATAGTATTGCCCATTTTTTTCCGAACAATTTGATACCATGTTTATCTCTTTATGACCATTAATAACGAAATGAGCGTCCGTTTAAGGTAAATGTCTGTGCGTGCGAGCTCTTGTAATACATAGCATATATGGTCAAAAACATGCCTATACGAAATACATTATAGCTCTTAAGGATGCAAGTTGACCCCACATTTTTTTGCGTGTCAAACTCGTGAGAAATAATCGAGCCAGTTGTAAATAACATCGCGCACCAGCTGCTGGTGACAATGACAATGTAATGCGCACCATGCACGAACTCTATTGTGACGTCACAATCAGACCCTTTGCACACTATTTGCAGTGTATCGAAAATTCGTCAAGCACTGGATGCACAGTGCTTGTTTGACGATGTTTTTGCAACTTCTAATGCTAGGAAATCCTGTGGAGTGTAGGCTACATAATTTATAAGATAGTAATTTATAATTGATAAGATAGAATAAGATAGTAAGAGTTTCTTGTTTGCTCTAAATATCTGATGTGGTTAATAATAGTAATATTTACTGCCTAATTCAGGGCAATACGACTTGCCATATATCATCCTCACCTTAGGTTCAGGCGATATACGTCATATTGCCCAGAAGGCAGTCAATATAACTTAATTATGCATCATCATAATTGCTCAATATTTCGTTCATCAGTTCAGCTCATCAGTTTAGTTCAGTTCATCAGTTCATCCGTTTAGCTCATCAATTCAGTTCATTTTACATCAGTTCAATTTATCAGTTTATGAGTTTATCAGTACTTCATTCATCAATTAATATCTTAATACATCATTTTACATTAACATCAATTCATAAAGTAATTGAATTGATGATGAGCATGATCATAAGAATTGAAGACAGACCACCTAATTCGTCTCCATGACGAATTAAATTTCTAGTTAGGTGGTCTGTTATCAACAGACCACCTATTGATTTCGTCAGAATTTTCTTTCTTTATTTATTATTTATTTATTTTTATTTATTTCTCCACTTTTTTGTGTATCCGATTTCTCAATATCCATCCGCCCAATTTCTCTCAATTTTGACACAGTTATAGGTCATCATTATGAAACGTGACAGGAACATTTTCAAGGTCATCAAATTATCGTGACGTCATCCAGGCGCCATTTTGTGAAATCACATTATCCATCATATCTTCATGACGCGTCATCAAAGGTCATTCATATTAATATAACATATACTTCAGGTCAAGGGTCAACAGGTCATGTCATCAAAGGTCACATAAAGGTCATGACGCGCGCGTATGTGCGCGTCAAAATTTAAAATTGCTCAAAATCACTTAACTATTAAACGAGAGTACGAATCAGGTCATTTTAAGCATTTCAAAATTTTCCGTCCGTTTGTGTCCCCGCGCGCGGTGTGCGCGCTCACAGCGCGCGGAAAAGGTCAAATTCAAAATGTTTACATGATTTAGATTCCTCTCAACGTAATTGACAATTTACATTAATTTCAGTCACTCTTCATATTTCATAAGGCCGTGAGCGTGCGTCAAAGTTCAAAATCCGCGCGTGCTGCTATGGGTAATATAATGCAAATTTGATCAAAAACATGCCATTTTAAAAATCGAAATAGCTCTTCAGATAGTCCATCGACCCCCAATTTTTATATCATGGTTGGAGAAAGCATGAGTTGGAGATATGATTTCATACCACCCTGACTCGTACAAAGTGAAACAAAGTCATCATATTTGCATCTAAACTCAAACAAATGTATTTTGTTGATGACGTCATTTTTGTCTTTGTTTAATTGAGATTATCTCACTTATCGGTGATCGATTTTCTCCCACATTTTGATATGTTGTAGCTGAGATAATTCTCTATCAGAATTATGCCATTTATTTTTCATTTTAATGACGTCATCATAGTTAAATATTCGATTAAAGGCGACAATGCATAATTTGTTATATTTGCGTGTTATGTCTATGGGAGGTCACTTTTTTCAAAACATGAATCTGCATGACAATGTGTTTTGACCAGTATCTCAGTTATTATACAACAGTTTTCTCCCAAATTTTAGTATGTTGTAGCTGAGACTATTTGCTATCTAAATATTTCCTTATTTTTTCAATCAGATGTCAGGATCATGCTCATGCTCATCATCATCATCATCATCATCATCAATATCATCATCATCATCATCATCATCAATGTCACCATCATCAACATCATCATGATCATGATCATTATCATCATCATCATCACCTTTACTATCATGATCATCATCATGTTTATCATGATCATCATTGTTTACATGTCTATATAACTTCTCCCATTCTCAAATCTACCATAAGACTTAGACAGACCACCTTAATCGTCTTCGTGACGATTTAAATTCTAGTTAGGTGGTCTGTTGTCAACAGACCACCTATTGATTTCGTCAGAATTTTCTTTCTTTATTTATTATTATTATTATTATTAGGTGGTCTGTTGTCAACAGACCACCTATTAATTTCGTCAGAATTTTCTTTCTTTATTTATTATTATTATTATTATTATTATTTATTATTTTCCGCACTTTTTTGTGTAGAGGATAACTCAAGATCGGTTAAATCAATTTCGTTCAATTTTGACACAGTTATAGGTCATTGTCATGAGACGTGACAGTAACATTTTCAAGGTCATCAAATCTTCATGACGTCATCCAGGCGCCATTTTGTGTTTTTTTTGGTACTTTTTACTCATGATCATATCTTCATAACGGATAGGCATTTCTCATTCATATTTATCATGATTAAGGTCAATATTCGTCCGGTCAATTTCAGGTCAAAAAACGCGCGCGCATGCGTACGTCCGCGCGTCAGCGCGCGCGCAAAAAATAAAAATGCTCAAAATCGTCTCAAATTCATTTTGCATACGTTTCAGGCCATTTTAAGCATTTCGCAAAAAAACGCGCACACGCGCATGCGCGCGCGTTTTCGCACGTAATGGCATTTTCCAACATAGAATCGCCAAATTTTCTGTCTCATCATATTTGGCACATTTTTCCAAGCATTGTGATACCTTGTTCACCTTTTTCTGCCCATTAATAACGGAATGAGCGTCCGTTTAAGATAATTACCGTGCGTACGAGCTCTTGTAATACATAGCATACATGGGCAAAAACATGCCTATACAAAATCCATTGTAGCGCTTTAGGATGCAAGGTGACCCCAAGTTTTTATTCATATTTTGATAGAGTATGAATCGGAGATATGATTTCATGTCTCATTTGACCCTCAATTAACTCATGACGTCATCATAATGGCCTCCGAACTCAAAATTTCAATTTGCATATTATGACGTCATCATTTTTTTGGAAAATTGATTGTATCTCTGTAAATGTTGATCGATTTACTTCCAAATTTTGATATGTTCTACCTGAGAATATTATCTACAAATGCGGTCACAACAATATTTCATTTTGACAAAAGCATCATGGCGTATTTTTGCGATTAAAGGAGGCATGTCAATTTTTCACATTTTGCGTGTATTCTCTATGGGACATGACTTTTTCTCAAAACTGGATTCTACATTCTCGTCTTTGGCGAGCAATATCTCCGTCGTTTTATCTTTGTTTACGCTGAGCTTTGAGTATGTTGTAGCTGAGACAATAAGCTATCACAAGTGTGCCCTTCATTTTTCGATCAGATGCCGGGATCATGCTCATATTCCACTTGCAAAGTAGGATTTGAGAATTTCATTTTCCGTTTACGTGTAATCGCTATGGGAAATGTTTTGGTATATCGGTAACGCACTTGACTTCGGACCTCGAGATCCCTGGTTCGAGTCTGGGAGTCTCCAACAATTTTTTTTTCATTTTTTTCTTTTTTGACTTTTCAATGATCATAAAATTGAAAACAGACCACCTAATTCGTCCCCATGACGAATTAAATTTCTAGTATTTTAATTGAATTTGTACAAAAACACAATTCAATTAAAATAAATTTGTGACCACTCTTTTGTGTGCACGATTACTCAAAATTGAACCGTCCAATTTCTTTCAAATTTAATACAGTCCTAGGTCATCATCTTAAGACGTGACAGGAACATTTTCAAGTTCATCAAAATATCGTGACGTCATCTAGGCGCCATTTTTCGAAGTGCTCTGAGAATCAACTCATGATCATATCTTCATAACCGTAAATCATTTCTCATTCATATTTATAACGATTATGGTCAATATCCGTCCGGTCAACTTAAGGTCAATCAACGCGCGCGTACACGTCCGTCCGCGCGTCGGTGCGCGCAAAAATAAAAAATGCTCATAATCCCTTTTTGATCAAATTAGAGTACGTTTTAGGCCATTTCAAGCATTTCGAAAATTTTGCGTGCGCACACCTTTCCGCGCGCATAAATTTGCGCGCAAGTTTTTATTCGTAATGGTCTTACGCAACCTAGAATCGCCTTTTTTTTGTCTATCATAGTATTGCCCATTTTATTCCGAACAATTTGATACCATGTTTATCTCTTTATGACCATTAATAACGAAATGAGCGTCAGTTTAAGGTAAATGACTGAGCGTGCGAGCTCTTGTAATACATAGCATATATGGGCGAAAACATACCTATACGAAATACATTATTAACTGTATAGACAAAATATTATTGCTCGATCTGAAAAGTCAACGGCAAAATGCGTGTGAAACTAGTGAGCAATAATTGACCCAGTTGTACGTTTCATCGCGCACCAGCTGCTGGTGACAATGACAATGTATATTACGTGTATAACAAAATGCGCACTATGCCCGAACTCCATTGTGACGTAACGATAACACCCTAGGCAAACTGATTGCAGTGTATCGAAAATTCGTCAGCATATTTTTGGAAAATTGATTGTATCTCTGTAAATGTTGATCATTTTTCTTCCAAATTTTGATATGTTTTAGCTGAGACAATTTTCAACAAATGTCGTTGCCACGATTTTGCATTTTGACAAAAGCATCATGGCGTATTTTTGCGATTAAAGGAGGCATGTCAATTTTTCACATTTTGCGTGTATTCTCTATGGGACATGACTTTTTCTCAAATCTGGATTCTACATCCTGTCTTTTGCGAGCAATATCTCCGTCGTTTTAGCTTTGTTTTCGCTAAGCTTCGAGTATGTTGTAGCTGAGACAATAAGCTATCACAAGTGTGCCCTTTATTTTTCGATCAGATGCCGGGATCATGCTCATATTTCACTTACAAAGTGGGATTTGAGAATTCAATTTTCAGTTTACGTGTAATCTCTATGGGAAATGTATTGGTATATCGGTAACGCACTTGACTTCCGACCTCGAGGTCCCTGGTTCGAGTCCGGGCGTTTCCAACAATTTTTTTTCTTCACTTTTTTTTCTTTTTGACCTTTCACTGTACCATCTCCTTTGAATATTAAAACACGTACACTCGCAAATAATGTAATAAACAACCATATTTACTTTAATATTACCCTATTATCACTTGATCCATTTCTTTTGGCGTGTAATCCTTATGGGAGATGACTTTTTCTCAAATTTGGATTCTACATTCTTGTCTTTTGCGAGCAATATCGCCGTTATTTCGGCTTGATTTTTGTTGATTTTTGAGTATGATGTAGCTGAAACTATATACTATCTAAATGTTCTCTCATTTTTTTTCAGTCTGATGTCATCGTGGTCTGTTGATGATAATCATCAACATCATCATGATCATCATCATGATCATCATCGTCATCCCCATTACTATCAAGATCATCATCATGATCATCATCAATGTCACCATCATCATCATGGTCTGAAGTTGATGATCATCAACATCACCATGATCATGATCATTATCATCATCAGTAATATTATCGTTTTTATCATCATATAACATTATCATTTTATGATCATCATCACCTTTACTATCATGATCATCATGTTCATCATGATCATCATTGTTTACATGTCTATATAACTTCTCCCATTCTCAAATCTATCATAAGACATAGACAGACCACCTTATTCGTCTTCGTGACGAATTAAATTTCTAGTTATTATTTATTTTTATTTTCCGCACTTTTTTGTGTAGAGGATAACTCAAGATCAGTTTGGTCAATTTCTTTTAATTTTGGCACAGTCATAGGACATTGTCATAAGACGTGACAGTAACATTTTCAAGGTCACCAAGTCTTCATGACGTCATCTAGGCGCCATTTTGTGTTTTTTTTGGTACTTTTTACTCAGGATCATATCTTCATAACGGAAAGGCATTTCCTATTCATATTTATCATGATTAAGGTCAATATCCGTCCAGTCAATTTAAGGTCAGAAAACGCGCGCGCATGCGTATGTCCGCGCGTCAGCGCGCGCGCAAAAAATAAAAATGCTCAAAATCGTCTCAAATTTTTTTTGCATACGTTTGAGGCCATTTTAAGCATTTCGCAAAAAAACTCGCACACGCGCATGCGCGCGCGTTTTCGCGCGTAATGTTATTTTGCAACATAAAATCGGCAATTTTTTTATTTCATCATATTTGGCACATTTTTCCAAGCATTTTGATACCTTGTTCACCTTTTTCTGCCCATTAATAACGGAATGAGCGTCCGTTTAAGATACATGTCCGTGCGTGCGAGCTCTTGTAATACATAGCATACATGGGCAAAAACATGCCTATACAAAATCCATGGTAGCGCTTTAGGATGCAAGGTGACCCCAAGTTTTTTTTTCATATTTTGATAGAGTATGAATCGGAGATATGATTTCATGTCTCATTTGACCCTCAATTAACTCATGACGTCATCATAATGGCCTCCGAACTCAAAATTTTAAATTGCATATTATGACGTCATCATATTTTTGGAAAATTGATTGTATCTCTTTAAATATTGATTAATTTTCATCCAAATTTTGATATGTTTTAGCTGAGACAATTTTCTACAGATGCGGTCATTACAAATTTTCATTTTGACGAAAGCATCATGGCGTATTTTTGCGATTAAAGGAGGCATGTCAATTTTCAATGTCAATGTCGAAATTTTCAATTGAAAGTTGAAATAGCGACTATATGCCAAGGCCGTTTGTCAGCTTTGCATGTATTGTCTATATTGTCTATGGCACATATTTTGGTATATTGGTTAAAGCACTCGACTTCCATTCCGGTGACCCAGGTTCGATTCCTGGTGGGTCAATTTTTTTTAAATTTGCTTTCGTTTATTTGATTTTATCATCTTCTTCGACTACTACCTCTCCTCTCTCTCTACTCATTCACTCTCTCTCTCTCTCTCTCCCTCTCCCTCTCTTGCTCTGCCTCCCTCTTGTTTCTGCTCTGCATGTCTTCCTCTTTCTCTGCCTCTCTCTTTCTCTACTCTCTCACCCTCTCCTTTTCCCGCCTTTGGCTCCCGTTAATTCTCCCTCGTTTATATGTCTTATAGGATGTTCCTTAATTTCCTCTAGCTCTTTCTTTTCCCCTTTGTATTCTTATTTTACCCCTACCATGTTTCCTTATACTTTCCTCTCTCCTTCCAAGGGTATGCATTCTTATTCCTCTTTCATCCTTCGGTCCAGCTCATGTATTTTTACATGACTATAACCCGTCTCCCTCTCTGCTTCTCTATATCTCACCATTTTTCATTTTGATGACGTCATCATATAGTGAAAATTTCGATTAAATGCGACATGTCAGAATTTTCTTAATTTGCGTGTCATGCCTATGGGAGGTGAATTTTTCTGAAATCTGCATTCTACATTCCAGTCTTGTTCGAGCGATATCTGGATATTTTTTTCTCGATTTCTGCCAGCTTCGAATATTTTGTCGCTGAGAAAATTCTCTACACTTTAGGTCACAATTTTTTTAAATCAGATGTCGGGATCATGGCGATATTCTAATGACAAGATGTGATTTGAAAAATCCTATTGTTCGTTTACGTTTAATATCTATATGGTGTATTTTGGACAGCTCGACCATCTTTTTTTCTCCTGATTTCATGATCTAAAATCCCTCATCTTAGATAAATTTGTCATTTTATGTATTAAATATGCTTTTATAAACACCCACCCATAACCTAACCATAACTCTAACCCGGCGATTGTACGCCTTCGGCTCGTCAAAAATATATTCTCGTTGCAAAGAATATCAGCTTTATTCTTTAGAACAACTCTCAAAATACTCACAATTTCCATGTTCCCTGTCATGACTGTGTTAATTATAAAAGCATTAATACATAAAATGACAATTTTATCTACGATGAGTTATTGCCAGTTATTCACCCATGTATACGCAATGTTTACGTCTCTAGCTCCCACGGACAAAGAATTGTTTACATGTCAATACATTTTTCTTTCTATATATCTATCTACTCACATCTCGCTTAATTCTTTCTCCTCTCTACTGATTTGTTTCCCTTCCCTTCTCTTGCTCTATTTCTGTATCTCCCTCTCTTGCTCTGTCTCCCTCTTTTTCTCTTGCTCTTTTACCCTCCCCCTTTTCAGCCTCTGGCTCTCGTTCTCCCTCTTTTATGTCTTTGGATGTTCCTTAATTTTTGTCAATAAAATCTATTCTTCCTATTTAAAGTCATCATCTTATTGAAAGTCATCATGACAACTTTTACCATAAACAAAAATATTCTTTTCAAAAATAATTCCTAGGTACTGAACTTCCTTCTCACATTCCTAGATAAATACTTATAAAACAGTACGACATACAACATACAACATACAAATCACTCAATTACTACATATCTCATGAAAATGTTTGGAACAAACTGTTTCAATTTTTACTGCACATAAATTATCATTTAAGCTTTATCAAGGTAAACCTTTAAAGTCAAACATAACATTCTTCATCTTATCAACCATTACATGATATCAGAAGATCATGACACAACATAGCTCATATCACTAAATACTAATCCTAGTCAATATACATATAGTTGTATATCCAGAAATCTCAGTTCTCAACCTATGGTTTAATCAACCAAGTTTTATAATGTACAATAAATAATATGACATTCTTACTTTTATCAAGTCATGAGGCTTAGATACATTACATTTCTCTTGTATTTGAGTTGAAATCTGCAAATGCAATTCTAAATGCAATTACTAAAACGTGTTTCCAATAATCTGATTTTTTGTTTTAAATGATATTATATAGCACCCGTACCTCAGAACGTTAATATCATGAAAAAGGTTGAGCATGGTTATAAGTCTACAAACACCTTTGAATAAAACCTTTGCTAAAAACAATGCCAACATAGCACAACAATATCATGCTGTGGGATAATTAGCATAAAAACAATCCATGTATAAATATGTATGACATTCTGCACAAAGTTGAAAACCTATAACATGGCTATACGTCAATGTCCATAGAGTTTGTATATAACCTGTTAATACAAAGTAGAGATTATCAAATGTTCACATCACCTGAAGACAATGTCTTTGACTCAAAATTAAACAATTATCCAGCATTAAAGAGCACAACCCATTGTGTTCAGCATCATTAAGCCCTCTCTGATATATTTAGATACATAAGGTGGCTGTCTAATTATCATCTCTTTCTGTTTTTTCTGTTCAAAATGTAGTGAGTAATATTCCTGCACTTGCATAAACTACAATGCGTATATATTGCTGTAATATTTTCTTCTTCATATCAAACTTGTTTAGAGGATTTCATGTATTTCTACAAAACATATGCTCAGGATAATAATTTTGTATGTGCTATCATAGAAAGTTTGATGGGTGTACATTTGTGGCTGGCAAGATTGATATAAAATAAATCTCAACATTACATAATCCTGGTAAATGCAATATGTATTCAACAAATGACATTAACAAAATATGTTATTAAACCGTGATACACATCCAATAATTTACAATGGTAGACAGACAAAAGAAATCCATGAGTATAGTGCATTTTACATTCTGCTCATATAATCTGCTGTAACATTATACTGAACCTTCACCGATACAAGCCGACACCTGTAATCTTGGAGCATCATGCTCCATCTCATGATTCTCTTATTGTCAAACCTCTTCACTTGAATATAGAAGAATGGTTTGTGGTCTGTGTGTACTTCAATTCAATACAAATAATATTTTAACTTTTTGATTGCTCGTACTATTGCTAAGCACATTTTTTCTATTGTTGTGTAATTTTCTTCCCGTGGTAATGACTTGTTACTCGCATAAGCAATCAGGAATTCTTCTCCTGAATGTTACTGCATAAGCCCAGCACCCACATTTACCTTCAATATAAACAACTGATCCTCGGCATCTTCTGCAGAATCTTGACACACCTTCCTACTCTCTATACACAAATCAAAGCAGCCAGCCACTGACAAGTTAACCTTCTGCCTGAGAAATTATTTGTTGAGAAGATTAATGTGATATTTCTTAAGAACACCACTGACAATGTAGTCATAGTCATACTTTACGCCAGCACAGGGAATGGACCCTTCCATTTCAGCAACAACTTGTTCTGATCAGTGGGAAGCAAGATCAACACCTGATCTCCGTTATTAAATTTCCTGTTTCTAGCATTCATATCCTAATACTTCTTGTATTTTCCTGCAGCATGCACCTTTTAAGGCTTCCTGGGCTAACCCCCATGACTTCACCAACTTCTCACGGAGCACTATGTCATATTCATACTCATCTTTCAATTCCGGTATTACACCATCATTTGTCCTCAATTCCCTTAACATATCAAAGACACTCGCCAAGACCCAGTCTTGACTAAACCAAGTTTTCTGAAATGGTAGAAATTTTGAAGATATTCAATACCTACACATGGTGATAAAAAAATGTAATATAAATGAAACATTTCCATTGTCACTGCTAATATTAAATATAATCAGTGTCTCCATTACTTTTACTACTGCTATCACCTTCACCAGTATTGTTAGTAGGTGAAAAGCATTACCCTTGTTCATCTTTCAGATAGATGTTATTACTGATCACTGGTTTTATGCTAATGTTATCGTATTCATTTAATCAACGTCTGAGGAAATTAATTTTTCAAAATATTTTTTGTACAAAGCAAATGAGATATGAGCTCGCATGTGATGTCACACAGTTTGCAATTTGTGCTTCACTGATTACAACTCCAACAATTTATAACTTTCTCATTTGTTTTTGATTTTCCTCAAAATTTCATTGATTTGTTTCTCTCATTTATCTGCTTTTATGAAGACCAACTTATTTTTGGGGTGGACTTCCCCTTTAACACTTTACATGTATGAAGATCAACTTATTTTCGGGTGAACTTGCCCTTTAACACTTTACATGTATATGTAAGCATCTTAAAAAATGCATATTTATAATGGCTAACGTCATTTACTCCTTACTGTACTTGGGGGGGGGGGTGGCGTAAGAGCCCCCCACCCCACATTTTTGGAGATAGCGCCGCAACCGCTTGGAATTTTACATTGTTGTTCTTCAATTCTTTTCCTCAAGTCTTATGCACATTTTGATACCATTTTCATCAAATTTGGATACACCTGTCAGGTGTTACATAGCAATTAGTATGCGCATATCATCAACAAGTGCTACAATTGCATATATACATGTACAAGCAGAAATGTGAATACAGGTAAATAGATGTATAAGTGGGAGATATGAATTGATATCAAATTGCTTTGATACGTTTCTCAAAGTAACTTGATGTATTCCAGAACAAAAGAATACATTAAAAAATAAAACAATAGATCGAGAGCTTAAAACCACAACTGTCTATGTCCAAATATGCCATTTGAGTAAAATTGCATTTAAAAGTTTGATTGCAAGCATAAAATCTGACAAAGTGTAGTAGTTATGTTTAATGCCATTAACTTATGAATAATACTTGGTCAAACATCATACATGGAAGCCATGAGTAAATAGATGTATAAGTGGGAGATATGAATTGATATCAAATTGCTTTGATACGTTTCTCAAAGTAACTTGATGTATTCCAGAACAAAAGAATACATTAGAAATAAAATAATAGATCGAGGACTTAAAACCACAACTGTCTATGTCCAAATATGCCATTTGAGTAAAAATGCATTTAAAAGTTTGATTGCAAGCATAAAATCTGACAAAGTGTAGTAGTTATGTTTAATGCCATTAACTTATAAATAATACTTGGTCAAACATCATACATGGAAGCCATGACCTTTGGACCCTGTCAATGTCAGAAACTTACAAAATAGGAGTGCCAAATACCATCCATGGAACTCTTCAGGAATGGCTAGGTTATTGCACAAGTTGATGAGATCCTTCTTCTTAAGGTTTAGGCTTTTTTAAAATGCTTCTCTTGGTAGACAAGGTCCAGATTACGTGGAACTGATGATCTATCTTCTTGTAGTCATCCAAGTAGTTATAGATGGTAGCAGATGGTGCTTTGCTCTTCCTTCCTGTATTGGATGCTCTTTACATTGGGAATGCCCACTCTCCAGAAAATTGTGTGCGATGACTTTGAGATGTGTGTTCTGGATGGCATAGAGTAACGTTGCAGCCACATTCACTTTGCAAATCAAAAGAAGCAGAGACAAAAGTCCTCTTTCCAGTAACTACCTTGGCCTGGCATAGCTGCCAACACTTTGGAATTTTCAATTAGTAACATTTAAGTAAAACTGAATATCATGTGCGCGTAGCGCACATCACGAGCTTTCTTCGGAAAATCAGAGTCAAATTCCCTCATGTAGCAGGGTGTTGTTTGGCGAGCCTTAGTAATAAGGACACTTTTTAGAGTTTCGTTGCTCATGGACCCTCTGAAGTCAGTTTTGTTCTTTCGAACCTGACTGAAGACCCTTTCACATTCAGCATTGGTATGGGGTATAGTTAGAATCCCAAGCATTACTCTTGCAAGTCTGTCATAGCACAGTTCACCAGAAGCATTCTTGTCTGTCATCATACTTGTCCACTGCTTGTCAGTAGATTCCTCATTTTGCACTAAGTTTGGAAGCTGAGCAATTTGATAGATAAGGAACTGGTTCTTCAGAGCATCTAGGGCCCTGACCTGTGCTTGTCTTCTTCTTCCTGAAGCAGCATGCAGGGGAACTTGTTGATGAAGAACTTTAGAGAAGTGAATTTGGCATCCTTCTGACATGCAATGTCAGCTACTTGCACATGGATGAGAACATCAGACTTCAATGGAAACTTAATTACAATGTAGTCACATGCCTTGGTGTAATATGAACCACTGCTGCATATAACTTATGGCAATCAGACTCATCTAATGTGTTCACAATTTCTCTTGTTGCGCTTCCTATGACCATTTCAGATTCTTCACGAAGATTCTCCTTGTTCTTGTAGTCCAAAAGGGTCAAGTCTGTGGCTGCAATGATTGCTTGTGGAGCTACAATTGGCTGTACAAGTCATGCAGTAGACTTTCTAGTATTCCTTTCAGCTTGTGTATCAGAGGACTTCTCGTCTTGAAGATGACACTTTTCTTGTCAAACGCAATGATGCTGTGGCTGAGAAAATGTGCAATGGCTAATATTGGGTTCGAGTACTAGAAATCATACTGGGATGACTGGAAGTTTCAGCCTTGAGCACTGTTGAGCCTGTTGCCTTGCCGACAACTTTCCCAGTCTTCTGCTTCTTGCTAGGTGTATCCGAAGTGTCCCTCACTTGTTGTTTTTCCAGAGTAGTACAGCTTGAAGATGGTCTACTGTGTTGTGGCTGTGGTGCTTAAAGTTGAACCTGGGAGGAAGAGAAATTATTGATTACCATATGAGAAAGAAACAAGACTATTGACACTGTTTACAATTAAAAAGATACACTACATTTGAAATCTTGACGGATGACTAGCATTATTGAATAAATTTTTATATCTGTAAACTGAACAGCGGAGTAAAGATGATTAAAAGAGAAAGAGCTAACAAGTATTAATGACCTAAAAATAAGAAGAAACAATAAATGATGTAAAGGTACATATTTAACTGTCACCCTGTATATATGATCAATTTTTGTACTCACTTGGGTCTGAGACTGGGCAGGTTTGCTCACATGTGGTGGATCTGCAGACACCTTCCTGGGAATGCGGAATGCTTGGAGTTGTGCAGTCATCTTGGTTTGGTGAGCAGGCTTTTTCTGCAGGACAAGACAATTTAAAAACTTCATGCAATGCCTGCAACACTATTGATAATGACTTATTTATAAGCAGGAAATTTAATTACACATTACATTAAATTTTGCAATTACCATTCTGCTTTATGTAATATCCATTTTCATTTTTTAAAAACTATTTTAGAGTGTAAAATGATAATAACTGTTGCCAATTTGAGGAGTAAAAGCTGATTAATTCAAACATTAAGAAAGCTCTCTACTGCTAGGGATAATCTATTCAAATCTGGTAATTTTAATGATGGCCATATTTAAATGGAATAAAAAGGAGTAGATGCCTTGTAGTAATACATTTTCTAGCCTTACCTTCAGTTGAGATCCCTGAGCAGGTTAATTTTTCACAGCTGGAGTTGGCTTCTTCGGAACAAGTGAAGTCTGGACACTATTCTTGGTAGCCTTGGTCTGTTGAGTAGGCTTCTTCTGTTTTGTCTGTTGAGTAGGCGTTTTATGCTCGGCTGACATTTGCTTACCATCATGGTAGTTGATGACAATTGGGTATGGTTTACTGTCGCTGACATTACTCCCATCAGTTGATATTGCAATTGGCCGTGCTTTCATGGCTGAAACGATCTGTCCATGTTTATCTTTGGCCATTTCACACACAAGACAAGATGTTTGGTCCTTGCACTGGAAAACTTCATAACCTCCCCAGAATTGGGAAAGGCTTTCCTCAACAATGGTCCCATGTGACTTGCAGCTGATAGAGGAATATTGTGCTCCAAATAAAATGATGTAAATAAGCACTCAGCTAAATAGTAAAATCCTTGGAGGTTGACATCAATGATGTTATTTTTCATGCTGACGATTTCAGACTGGAAAGCAGTGATGTGTTGCTTTGATTTGCAATGAACAACAATGTCATTACAACCGCTATGCAACATTGACAAATCTCGGCGACATACTTTGCAAGTTGCATGATGTTTGCTCTTTCCTGATGATGCACAGAAGTCAAATTCATCACCATATTTCTTGTTGTAAGCTTGTCCTCTTTTGCACTCCATCTTATTTACAACGATTTTCTGTCTTACACGATGCAAGGCACTGCTTTGGCATCTTGAGCCTCTGTTTTTTGTACGAGATGGGCTTCCTTGAAATTCTCCTTCTGATCTCCAGACAACTGGTCATACTTTGTACATGTTGCACATTGGTCTTTTTTATTTATCATAACGTTTTTTCCGGGCAATGGTATGCTGTTGCTTGGCCACAATCAGTGAAATAGCTGCATAGGGAATCTTATCTGCTTAATTAGTAGAAAACTGCAAGTATTGCGTAATTCTTGATAAATGCATAAATGTACTTAAAACAGTCTGACCATCAAAGTAAAATGGCTAATGGACATACATGGGAATAGACAGTTCTTAAATAGACACAAACTGAAATGAATATACAGTACTTTGGTGAACTCAATTTCACAAAAAATGGACATAAGCATAGACAGTTCTGACTTTAAGCCCTCGAGAAAAAATAAGAAATAAAAAACAATATAATACATATTAAAGAAAATAAAATAAAATTTGCATATTCAAAATTTATGCAAATTAACCTTTGCATTTTCAAATATCGACAGCCCCCCCCCCCCCCAAAAAAAAAAAAAAAAAAATAGCCCAGGGCCAGAAGAATTTTAGAAAAATGTTTGCTCTTTCATTACAATTTAATGACAAAATTGTAAAGCACAGTTTTTGTTGGGGTTGCAGGGGTTTACTTGTACATGTTTCTATGCGATGCCGTGTTGTTTTTTTCGGGGGGGGGGGGGGGGAAAAGATGAAAAAAATTGTATTTTAAGATTTTAAGATCGTATTTCACTCTTATTATATCGTACCAAATATGATTTAATCGTACTGGTTGGTATCTCTGTATAACCCTCTAATTTTTATTAACTCAAACAACTTACATCATAGTGAATAACCTACTCAACTTAAACTCATTATCACTACCAAACAAATCATCTTTCAGCGAATAACATTCCAGTATTGCGTCCCGATATTAGTATTCTTTCATTATCATTAACCTTGCCATTTTGATAACCATGATATCAACCTCTGCTTTACTTAAATACTTGCATGTCTCATTGTCACGTTCAAGCTTGATCTCTGATTTGAGTGTCTTCTTCAGAGTGATGGTTTCCACGTACCTTGTCTCCTACTTCAACCCAGTCAAAAAATTAGCACTTTGCAAGGTTCATGGAATGTTCCAACTTCAATATATGGATCAGGTCGACAATCCTTAATCTGGGAAGAAAAAGCATGGATGTACAATCTTGTTATCCATCCACCTATCAATCCAGTATTGTAAATGTGTACCATTGTTTTAGATTTCTAAAATATCATCTATAAGCTCGAAATACATGTCATGATGTGAGTGATGTTTAAAGATACTAAGGTTTGAAAGGCAAGGAGTGACAACACATAAATCCTTCAACTCATCACCTTAAGAAAAGGTTTTTACCAACTTTACAACCTGCTTTCAATGTGATGTCCACGGCAGATGATATCATTGATAAATGTACGGTAAGCAAACAAAATATTGACAACCCTTTTAAGAAGAAATAATATTCATATTCATTTTTGCAAGAATAAAGACATGATAAATGAAAATGTTTATTTATCAACAAAATTAAGAAATTTACTCGTATATTTTTCTCATTTTACTACTAATATTAAAAAGCAATCTTAACAGCTTCATGGTAACTATAATATGTAGGGATGACCTCTGTTTCCAATAAATCTAGTCCCTTGCTGTACACATGATCTATCAATGTTCCCTTCTCAGTAGTAGCATTAACAACATGCTGTTTGTAACCTTTATTACACATTAGCTTGTTTACCTGTGAAGAACTTTTAAACAAATCCTCATTAAAATCTCCCATCACTCTCTGATTTGAGTGTCTTCTTCAGAGTGATGGTTTCCACGTACCTTGTCTCCTACTCCAACCCAGTCAAAAAATTAGCACTTTGCAAGGTTCATGGAATGTTCCAACTTCAATATACGGATCAGGTCGGCAATCCTTAATCTGGGAAGAAAAAGCATGGATGTACAATCTTGTTATCCATCCACCTATCAATCCAGTATTCTAAATGTGTACCATTGTTTTAGATTTCTAAAATATCATCTATAAGCTTGAAATACATGTCATGATGTGAGTGATGTTTAAAGATACTAAGGTTTGAAAGGCAAGGAGTGACAACACATAAATCCTTCAACTCATCACCTTAAGAAAAGGTTTTTACCAACTTTACAACCTGCTTTCAATGTGATGTCCATGGCAGATGATATCATTGATAAGTGTACGGTAAGCCAACAAAATATTGATAACCCTTTTAAGAAGAAATAATATTCATATTCATTTTTGCAAGAATAAAGACATGATAAATGAAAATGTTTATTTATCAACAAAATTAAGAAATTTACTCGTATATTTTTCTCATTTTACTACTAATATTAAAAAGCAATCTTAACAGCTTCATGGTAACTATAATATGTAGGGATGACCTCTGTTTCCAATAAATCTAGTCCCTTGCTGTACACATGATCTATCATTGTTCCCTTCTCAGTAGTAGCATTAACAACATGCTGTTTGTAACCTTTATTACACATTAGCTTGTTTACCTGTGAAGAACCTTTAAACAAATCCTCATTAAAATCTCCCATCACAATACACCTAATGCTTGTTTTGTGTAATTCATCTAGCAAATTGTCTAATGATTCACAGAATGATTTGATACTATATGATGGAGGTCGATAAACAACTGAAATCACAACAGAAACTGGTTTGGTGACAAGAATTGCAATAAACTCTAAGTTGTCGACAGATATGTCTAATCTACTTGAATATGTATTCTTGATATACATTGCAACACCTCCGTGCGATTGTTCTTTGAGTATATTTCCAACTCCAGAATTACAGTATGACAGATGTCGTGGCTGATGATAAAATCGAAAGTTATCTAACATAACGTCACAGAGATCATCATCATTAATCCATGTTTCGGTCAAGCAAATACAATCTACATTCACAAATTGGCACTGGGATTTGAAATCAGTAAAATGCTGTTTTAATCCTTGTACATTTTGCATTACCAAAGAAAAGTTATAATCGTGAATATCTTCAGAAGTTTCATTCTCGATAAACGGCTTCATAATCTCAATGCGTTCTTTAATTTCTGGATTACAATATATACGTTTAGGATCGAAATGTTCTATCACAAGTCCAGATAACGAAGTAACGCGACTAAGCCCAACATATGCCTGTCCAGATTGAAATACATTTTTTAATGATACAACAGCTTTGTCTAATGTCGAACCTTGTACTTTATGAATTGTGCAAGCATAAGCAAGCTTAAGTGGAAATTGTTTTCTCACATATTTCTTACCAATGGATTCTTGAGACATTTCGATTGAATGAATACCAATATCGGCCTTCTCAAAATTAACTTTGATGCAAACTGGATTCAAATTTGTATGATCCGTTATTATTTCTGTTACATTTCCGAAACATCCATTTGTCAGGCCTTTACTAACATCAATGTTTTTGAGCAACATCACTCTAGCATTAACTGCAATCCACAGATAAGGAGGCAACTGGGTTTTCATCTTTGTATAAGGTTTTTCCCGTATTTGATTTCCTTTTTTAACATCTTTGTCCATGTCTTGTGCTTTTACGCATATCACATCTCCACATTTTTTATGCAATAATTTCTTGTTCCAAGCATCTACTTCATTGTTACATGCATAGATATGCAGAGCATTTTCACATTCTTCACCAGTCTCACAGGACTTGAGCATTGCTAGGTCTTCATCACAGAGAATCTCTTCCCCTTGTTTTACACGTAATCTATTTAAGAGAAAAGCGAATTGGGTATCGTCTTTTTGTCTCATAATGTCTTCAAGTTCTACTTTCTTGAAATTAGCATTCCACAATGCACCATTGAGTGTGTCTTTATATAAAGGAGTTCCTAAGACTGGAGGTAACTGATACATGTCTCCCACAGCAATAACTGAAACACCAGCAAAAGCAGTTTGATCTCGTGATTGTTTTATTTGTCGTAGGCGGCCGTGAATGTAAGACATCATCTTTTGATCTACCATTGATACTTCATCTATGATTAAAATTTGCAATTCAGCCAGCTTATTTCGAAGGACACTTATTTTCTCATCACTCAGCGGTTGATACAGTATTTGTGCATTGATTGGAATAGAAAGAATACTATGTATAGTATGGCCATTGATATTGTATGCAGCTACTCCGGTTGGAGCCATTTTCAATACTGAGACATCATCAGGATGTGGCAACATTCGGGCTAGTATACGTGTTGCTTCATAGTAAAGACATTTGATCAAATGACTCTTTCCGGTGCCAGCACCTCCAGTTAGAAAAATATGAAACGGTTCGACCGATTTTCCATTGACTTTATCTAAACACCACTGTCGTATTTTGTAAAACACACTCTGTTGCTTCTCATTCAAAGACCTCATCAAAGAATGTCCATCTTGTTTGGAAATTTTTACAGAACGTAGTTCGATGCTATAGTCATCTTTTTTCGGTTCATTCTTTAAATCAGGGATATCAAGATCTCCATCACAATCTTCGACATCTACATTTTCTTTGGGATGTTCAAGTCGCTCTACTTCCTTTTCCGGACATAAAAGACCCCATGCATCTTCGTGTGGACCAAATTTGTCAAGGTGCTCCTGTGCATGATCAATTGCATCGGCATTCATTTCAAACTTCTTTCGGTTAGTACAGACAATTGACCAGACTTTCTCCAATTCACGTCCACATATTTTCACATAACCTGTCTCGTAGAACTCTTCATGTGTTTCAAATGTTGGGGGCTTTAATTGTCCATCTTCAAAATATGGCAGAAAGAGTTGCAAAATGCTCAAATAATATTTTTCGGGTGAGATGATGGGTGAGAATCGGGGATATCTTACAACTGCATCTCCTGTACGAGTACGCTTCTGAATATATCCCAGATCGTTATCTAATTTAAAGACATTTTTACTTCTTGTACTTGGCTTTTGGGATGCAGTTAAGATTCTATACTGAGAACAAAACATTGCAAGACACATATCACTGAATTCTGCGTTTTTAGGTCGAGCTTTGTATCTGTCAAGCTTGCTAGGCATCCAAACATTCTCATCATCATCATTATCGTTATCTGGTCTGCTCTTTATAACGCTTAATGGTAAACTCATTCTGACAGGGTCGGGTCCAACAGGAATGAATTCCACTTTCCTAGAACATTCTTTCAATCTGAGACTGCAAACACGATAGACGCTTTCTTGAGCAGACACTTCACGATTTTGCATGTACACCTGGCCAAGTTTTTTCATGCTTTCCTTTGCGTTCTCATTTCCCTCTTTCATTTCTGATAGTGTATGACTCAATAGCATTCCGATTTCTCGTTCAGCTTTTGACATGTAGGATACAATATAAGCCACGCATGCAAATACATTTGTTACGAACTGCAAATCCATGTTGGCATTCCAGCTTCTTAGTAGACTTGGATTAAACTGATTCACCCATACATCTTGTATTTCTCTTTTGATGATTATACTTTGTTGTGATGCTAATTCATTATGTGCATTCTCAAATTGATTTTGTGTAATGCCAAGCTTTTCAAAGAGATGGTTTACACTGTTGTACTCGATTCCATTGGATAATGCATCTTTAACTGACTTCAACAATTTCTCTGCATCATCTTTAATCTTTTTAGAAGCTTTAATTTGATCATTGTCCTTTCCCTTATTTTGCACTTTCCCACAATCTTTAGCTGGAATCTCTTCAACAGGTGTTACAATGAATGTTTTTTCAGATGGTGGTCTTGGGAAATTAAATCTACACGCTTTTCCCGTTTTTGTGCAAGATTTAGAATGTTTCTTACTGTGTTGTTGGACCTTGCTTACTATTTCATGTAGTTCTCGATCTTCCTTTTCATCCGGTTTCTGGCAAGAAATGTATTTATCTACGAATTGTACGACATCATCATCTTTATCGATACCCAACTGTGGAGCATTTTGAACCCAGAACAAGGCATGAATGTGAGGGGAACCACGGGCTTGATACTCTACTCTCCAAAATGAATCAACTATTTTACCAATCGGTGCAGCGGGAGATAAAATAACTCTCTTCATAAAAGTATGAAATCTTTTATCAAACATTCTGGCAACTGTTACTGGATTTGATCTTAAAAGATTACATTTTTCTGTATAGTCTAATTCACTCGATTCCCTGGTGTCTCCTTTTTGTCTAAGCAATGTATTCATTAATTCTGGCCATCTCATATCGGCAGATGAGAAAGAAGCAAACCATGTCGGCTTTCCAAGCTGTCGTACCATTGCGAGAACATCTTTTTGTGTCTTTTGCCAGAATGGAGGTGTTCCACGAATTTGCTTTAAAAATTTATAGCCCTTGTCTGATTTTAGTATTTTTTTAACTTTCTCTGCATCTTTCAAATCTGAGGCAGTTATTGAAGACGAATCATCTTTTTTGTTTGGACTTTGCCTTAAAGCAATAGAAACTTGTGATATAACCTGTTGAATTTCATAAATATATTGTGCATAAAAGATGTAATCTGTATTCTGAGCAAATCTATTGTCCACGTGCATCAGTCGGTTATGCAGATAACGTCCTAATGTTATTTTTTCATCTCTTCTATCATGGAATGTTGGTTGACCTTTAGGAAATAATACTGGGAAACATTTGGCCTCATTGCTTTCATCTTGTAGAATTGATACAGGGCTTCTTCCTTCACAAGGAGCACAACATATTATGTCTTCAAAATACTGATCTAATATTTCCTGTCCAATATCTACTGGCTGGAGACACGAGTCTAACTGAATACCGCGTAATCGTTCTTCCATATCGTCTTCAGTGTCCTTGTCATCTATTTTTTTGTGTAGTTTACTGTTGTCTTGCATGTTTTCATTAGCATTTTTGTCTTCGGACAAAATGTAATCAATTTGTTCTTCCATTTCCTTCCAATATTTTGCTAAACGAGCTTTACCGATTTCCACTGCTTCTTCCTTTTCATTATCTTTTTCATTTCGTTCAAGTGAGTTTTCCCATTTATCATTTACTGTAACATCAAAATACCACTTATTATTTGCTTTTAAATACTGCAGAGCATTAAGCAAGTTAGATTTATCTACAAATTTGTACTCATAATAGCTTTTGTACGACAATTTTCTTTTGAGTTTAACACGGATCAATTGATCTTCAGTCTGTGGTCTTGGCAACATATCTACTGTTTCATAAGTGTTTGAAGGCACGCACACGACTGGGCCATGGACTCCATTTTGACCACCTTTAGGCAAGGCCATTAACTTCATGAAAGGGATATTCAATGCAATCAAATGCTGTTCTAAATTGTTCAGATTGGCAAGTTCTTTTGGAACTTCATGTAGTTGTAAATTGTTCATATTTGCTTCTGCAGGTACTTTTCCAGCTTGCAATTTTCTATGACAGGTGAAGCATATCCATAGTGACGATCTGGCTGACTGGCCTATTAAACATTTTGACCGGCATTCTGAATTGCAAACATGCAAATATTCTTCACTTATGCATGTCTGAATTTTATAATTACTCTTTTTACATTTCAATACTTGGTTGTCAAAGAGAAGTTTTAAGCATACACAGCACACATATTCTGGGCCATGAGAAATTATCTTTCTAAATTCTTCAAGTACAATATCAAACTCAGACAATTTTACTGTTCGAAGTACAGACCTTTTTCGATTTTGTTTTATTACATTTTGCCTATATTTTTCAATTCTTTTATATTTCATTTTTAAGCTCATCAATTTCTTGACCTTAAATTCTTTGCCTTTATATCTAATTTTGGACAATATTTTCATATTTGCCTTTTTTATAAGTTTGAATTGTTGATCGTTGTGATATAATCCCGTCATTCGTTTTTTCATGGTACCTCGCTGTTTTTGCTTGAAACATTCATTGTTGCGATATAATTCCTTTATTCGTTTTTTCATGGTATCTCGCTGTTTTTCCCGGAAATGTTCATTGTTCAAATATTTACTTCTTATTCTACTCTTGTGCATTCGTTTAAATAATTCATCATGCTCATATTTACTTCTTATTCTACTCTTGTGCATTCGTTTAAATAGTTCATCATGCTGGTATTTACTTCTTATTCTACTCTTGTGCATTCGCTTAAATAGTTCATCATGCTGGTATTTACTTCTTATTCTACTCTTGTGCATTCGTTTAAATAGTTCATCATGCTGGTATTTACTTCTTATTCTACTCTTGTGCATTCGTTTAAATAGTTCATCATGCTGGTATTTACTTCTTATTCTACTCTTGTGCATTCGTTTAAATAGTTCATCATGCTGGTATTTACCTCTTATTCTACTCTTGTGCATTCGTTTGAATTGTTCATCGTTCCAATATTTATTTTTCATTTTAATCCTCATAGCTGTTTTAACATTTTCTTTGAATCCTTCATTTCTCAAATATTTCTGTTTATTTTTATACAAAATTTTCTTTTTATAATGTAAATCAGAATGATATTTGGTTTTCATAATATTTAGCTGTATGTTCCTCAAAATTGAATCCTCTTTATACGTTTCTTTTTGTCTTTTTTTTACTTCATTTATTTTTTCCATTTTGTAGGTTAATTCATATTGATATTTATTTGTCTTTTTAATCGTATTTTTCCTTTTCCTCATTTGCGCATTGTGAATACACTTTTCCTTTTTCTTAATGATTTCATCCTTGGTCAAGGCTCGTTTTTCTCTCATTTGCTGTCTATTGCGCTTCCTAGTTTGATTATAACTTTGTTGTGTTTACGTTTTTTCTTTCCATGGTCTACATTTCCAACAAGAACTTCTCCAATTATTATTAATTCGTCATTACTATCAGCACATTCGCTTGCATCAATTCTTAAGCTGTCGTTCTCATTCGTTTTCACCAATTTGGTTTTTCGAATTTCCTTGCCAAGGTCGACATCAACTTTTGCATCGCTTTCGAGGTTACTCCATTTTCGTTTTCTGCTTAAGGTAGAGTTGAAATTCTGAGCTCTGTTCACTAAATTCAATCTATCAGAGTCATTCCCGCGTTTAGTACAATTTTTTGAATCTCCTTTTTGTTCATTTTCATATTTTGTATTTATAGAGTCATTTCCGTTCAGAAGACAACTATTATTTAGCTGTGATTCTTTTAATTTGGTTAAGCCAATTGTCACACTTTTCAGTTTCAATTCCTGACCGTTATAATGTACATGCTGAATGATCGTTTCATTTGCTTCTTCAGGGAAGAGAAATACATTTGGGTTATCAATCATCTTTTGTGGGGAAACACTCTCATCCAATATTTGAACTTCATCAAAGCTTTCACAATGTATGGAACATCCAGAGCTTCCAGACTGACTTTCACTGTGCGTATTTGACGAAGGAATTGGATTACAAACAAAATCCTGTAACTGTGGATAGCCTTTCAAGGTTTCATTCTTACCGGAAGTTGCTTTAGCACATACACTAGTTACTTCATATTCGGTGTGCAGGGGGCATCCCATTGATTTTGCTAACCTCATGCAATGCTTGTACACACCTTGCCAGCTTTGAGTACGAAGTACAACACTGTGTCCGTTACAACTCAGGAAACCTCGACTGCTTCTGGAATGTGAATCAAATATAAAGAAACCATCTTGACCAGATAATACAATGAAAGTACTTCTAGCAAATGTCACAAAACATGCATCAGAATCAGTACAGAGTTCTTTTTCGAGTGCTTGCTTCAATGTCATCGAAAGAGACTGGGCCAATATCAATTCATCTCCATCTAACAATCCAGTGACTGGTTCACGGCATACTATGTTAAACAATTCATTGTACGCATCCAAATATTCAAATAGATCAGATATCAATAAGTATTGGTTGTCGAGTGAAGTGGATCGCCGTATGTAACAATATAATTCATTACCGTTATTCAAAATCCTGTCTAGATCTGTACTTTTCCAATCATTGGCATTTTTTACCTTGCTATACAACAGTGCAGAAAGTGAATTGGTAACACACTGCTTTCCACTTAAGTCACCAAATCTTGTATCACCTTGATTGAATGTCCCTTGGGCAACAAGCGTTATTTGTGTATCGACTCTCGTGCATTTGTCTTTGTGATCACTTTCAAGGGTTTCGTCCTTGGTGTTACGTTCGTTGTGAACGACTGATTCAGACTGATTACTTGCACACTGTTCATATGTCATGTCCAAAAGATTTGCAGTACCTTTCCTCTCATCGTGATTTATCGTACCAGTCTCCAACGTGAGCCTACGTTTTTTTCCCTTTGGATCAACATGGTTTTGAAATGTTTCAGGAGACTTATCCACTACTTCATCAATTTCTTCCTCTATCTGCGACTTGGATCTACACTTCTTCAACACATGCTTTACTTTAACATCAGCCTGAATTGATGGACATGGCAAAGTTCTCTTTGACGTTCTATCTTCTTTAGTTGTTCTTGTCTGTTCTAATGAATTGAAATTGACAAAATCTACAGATTCAACAACATTAAAATGAACATTTCCTGTGTACAGTATATAAATTCCCTTATCAGATGTAACAATATTGATTCTTCCAGGTTTCTTTGCAGAGTACAATTGCCAACATGGTACTTGGTCATTGTATGAATAAATATCAGTATCGATTAAATTTGCTAAAGCGCTAATTTCAGTGTCTGTAGCCCACGTTCCGTCTTCCTTTATTCTACGTTTCAAAACATATTCTCTGACTGTTCTATATTCTTGCCTCAATGTATTACTAAACATGTCCTTGGTTTGCAATAAATGTTTCACAGTGGCATTTCTTAAAATTGCATGATTACGCTCAGTTCCAGAAATTACATAGGAAATTGCACGAAAGAAACAATTGCCATCACCAGTAATTTGTTTACTCTGTAAAGGAACTCCAATAGAGCTATTTCTATCTAACCTTGAATCACAGCCTTTGCCTATATATCTGATATTCAGTTTTGAACAAATGTTCCGTTTGTCATTATTCTGGAGGGGTACAAATTTGAAATCTTTATCTGGTCTATCACGTAATCCAAGATCTGCTACAAATTCAACTTCTGTTTCTGTTTCATCAGTACATGTGTACATATTAGCATCTATTGCCTTTTCAATGTCTTCATCTTTGATATTTGAATCTGAAGAAGATTCTAAAGGATTCCTTGAATGAGCATGATCATTAAATGACATATCAGTATCATTGTCTGTACCATCTTTTACTGTATCAAAGCTTCTATTCTCAGGTCATTGTCATACACTGCATCTTCTTGTACACCATCTGAAACATCTGAAAAATCATTTTTCATCATATCATCATTTTCCAATACCGATTCACAGACATTGTCTACTGGTTCATTTATGGGCATATCTTTTGGTCTATCACAAACATTCAAAGGCATATTGCGTTGTGGTAAAACACTTCTATCGCATAAATCACATCCAGGACTTGTGTCTGTATCACTATCAGATTCTATACAATTTCTTGCACACGAACGTTTCACTGGTATATGAACATCACTGCCACTATCATCGTCCGTTTCAATTTCCCCATTTTCATCAAAATTTGATTTCAACAGATTATTCTTTGAATCGTCCTGCACAACTCCATCTGAACCTTTGTTGTCTTTCATATTGCAAATATGCTGGTCTGAGTGTGTATCATTTTTACATGTATTTGTATCAAGTCCTTGGTCACCTGCATTCATCGATATCTTTGTATCCTGCTTCTCATTCTTTACTGCTAATTCTATTCCTTCATCTTTGTCAAATCTAATCTCCGATTTATCAGAAGAGTGATTTCCATCAGTACCTTTTTTCCCTTTGGAAGACTGACCTTTCTTGTTCCTTGCTCGACCTTTCTTGTTCTTTGCTTCTTTTTTCTTGCCACCAGCATGAACTCTGTACTTTCGCAAATCCTTGATCTGTTCAAAAAGATTACAAGTACATACATCGATATCAACACATGTATCTGTTCTAGATTGAGTTGGCAAATTGCTTGCTATGTCTGCCCAGGATCGTGTTTGTGCTGTTTCACTTTGCACACACATGTCATTATACAACTTCATTGCATGTGGGGACTGCACACTGTAGGCATATAAACCTAAAAGAGTTTCTGTGTAAGATTGAACACTGATATCTTTTTTCTCGGATTTCACCTTCTTTTCTTTACAATCAACTTTCTTTCGGTCTTCCTTTTTTTTTCTGCTATGGCTTTCATAGAATGTCTTCATTGCTTTGCCGATGTAAGTTACACCAGGTTCTAAGACTTTGCCATTCACCGATTTTCTTCTGATTTTCCTGTCTGTTTGATGATCATCTATTGATTTGGGATACAATTTTCTTGATTTTAGTTTCTCCACCCATTTCGTCTTCCTTGATTTCACAATTACCCAGTCATCCTCAAATTTTTCATTTTGCATCTCTTCGTGTTCTATTTGGGATGAATTTTCCATAGCCAAAGGATTATGTCTATCAGACTCATTTGTTTTCCTGTCAGTTATATGATGTTGTGTTCCTCTCAATCGATTGGTTTTCTTTCCCTTTTTACCATACCTCTTCTTTGATCTGCCACATTTTCTTTTGTTGGTCGTACTTGATAGGGTCCTTGATTGGTTCAAATCCAAGTAACAGTGTTCATCATGATCACCAAGAAGTTCGTATCTATTGAAATGAGAAGGGATGCATACTTGATCAAACATGCGATGAGCCATGTTGTTATTTCCACAAAATGAACAAATCCAGATCAATGTCAGGTCACTCAGTCTGTCTTCACAAGGGAATCCCATACATGTCACATGAAAATGCTTACTACAACAGTCACATCTTGCATCACTTTCATTTTCTTTGATTTCATTGTTACAGATACAGCATTCATTAAGCTTTGGGTTGGTCACCAATGCACAACTAGTCAGTATATTCATGATTTCATCAAGTGTTTTCTTAAATTCAATTGTATCCATCATGGTAAATTTTGCTTATATACTTGCAACAGTTCTGGTTAATAATTACAAGTCTACAATTAACGGTTCTGTAACTTTGATATATAATGTTCTGTATATATTCCTTACTCCAATAGTCTTTTATTTAAATATTCCTATTGTGAATTATGAAAAACTAATCCTTACTGATATTAAACTCTATGGTATTTCAATAGCCTAGCTTTATATACACTAGCTTGTACTGTGTTAAGGAGCTATAATGTTTTTGTCTCAAGATGGCGTTTTTTATTAAAATTATGAGTAGGTCATTAATAGCCTAAATGTATTGTAGGCCTATATAAGTTCCCAAATTGCTAATTTCTTTGTTACTCTCTCTCTGCAAACAGGTTCACTTTATATCCTGACCAAAATATCTTTCTTATTCTCTCTCAAATCAATCAACCTCACTTATATTTTTAAAACTATATATATATCCTGACCCAATCTTCTTTCTTACTCTCTCTGCAATCAAGCTTACTTTTATTTTTAAAATTCTGAACACTATATATCGAAGGATTTCTTTCCTTTTCTCTTTACAATCAACCACGCTCACTTTTCTAGGACTCTATATATTGACACAAATTTTTTGTGATTATGGTCTTATCAAGTTCTAGGAATTAGAATTAAATTGCTTTCTCGCTGTTGTTCTTCTTTTTATTTCAGTTTGCTTTTAATTCCTTTTAGAAACTGCCAATAATTTCTTTCTAATTTACAGTAATTATGTCTTCTAAAATGGCAATACAGTCTTTCAAACTTGCAATATTGCCTTCTTCACACTATTTTGTTCAATCTTCTTTATTCTTTGCTGTGTATACGCTCTTTTTACTTTCCCAAGATTACTAATACTACTGTTTTGAATTCTAATAGAGGTCTTATCAAGTTCTAGGAATTAGAATTAGATTGCTTTTTCTCTATTGTTCTTCTTTTTTTTTCACTTTGCTTTTAATTCCTTCTAGAAACTGCCAAGATTTTGTTTCTAATTGACAGCAATTTTGTCTTCTAAAATCGTAATACAGTCCTTAAAACTTCCAATATTATCTTCAACGACTACTTTCCAATCTACTTTACTCTTTAAAATGTATACCTCTTTTTTTCTTTCCCAAGATTTACAATATTACTGCTTTCAACTGTAATTATGGTCTTATCAAGTTCCAGGAATTAGAATTAAATTCCTGTTCCTCTATTATTCTTCTTTTATTATTTCAGTTTACTTTTAATTCCTTCTAGAAACTGCTAATAATTTCTTTGTAATTGACAATAATTATGTCTTCTAAAATGGCAATACAGTCCTTCGAACTTCCAATATTTATCTTGAACGACTACTTTTCCAATCTACTTTACTCTTTAAAATGTATACCTCTTTTTTTCTTTCCCAAGATTTACAATATTACTGCTTTCAACTGTAAGTATGGTCTTATCAAGTTCCAGGAATTAGAGTTAGATTCCTTTCCCTCTACTGTTCTTCTTTTTATTTCAGTTTACTTTTAATTCCTTCTAGAAACTGCCAATAATTTCTTTATAATTGACAATAATTATGTCTTCTAAAAATGGCAATACAATCTTTAGAAATATTCTGTTCCAGTTTTGATTCGATTCAAGATTTCCAGATTCAAGTTTCATTCAGTATGTTTCAGATTCAAGGTTCAAGATAGTTCAAGTTCAAGTGCTAGTTCAAGTGTAAGTTCAAGAGCAAGTTCAAGTGCAAGTTCTTTGGAGAGTTCAAGATAGTTCAAAATAGTTCAAGATAGTTCAAAATAGTTCAAGATAGTTCAAGATAGTTCAAGTGCAAGTTCAAGTTCAAGTGCTAGTTCAAGTGCAAGTGCTAGTTCAAGTGTAAGTTCAAGTGCAAGTGTAAGTTCAAGTGCAAGTGTAAGTTCAAGTGCAAGTTTAAGTGCAAGTTCTTTGGAGAGTTCTTTGGAGAGTTCTTTGGAGAGTTCTTTGGACAGTTCTTTGGAGAGTTCTTTGGAGAGTTCTTTGGAGAGTTCTTTGGAGAGTTCTTTGGAGAGTTCTTTGGAGAGTTCTTTGGAGAGTTCTTTGGAGTGTACCACCCTCGGTCCTGCAAAAGACAGAAAGGAATAGAAAAAAAAATTAATTAAATTCAATAGACACGTCTGGGCAATTCTTGAGAAATCATCAAGGAGCTCGTAGGATAGAACCTTGTGGTACACCATTTGTTATAGACAAAAAAATTGAGGAATTATTATTATAAACTACATATTGAGATCTATTAGAAAGATTACTTTCAAACCAAAATGACAGACAAATTTTAGTGTTGTTGTTGTAGTTTCCGAGTGGTGAGTCAACACACTGATTACTGAGCTGGGAGACATTGCCAGGCATAGCGCCATAAATCGAAACTAAAAAAAAAAAAAAAAAAAAAAAATTACTCTTTCGCCGCATAGGCCGCACCCCGACTTTTTGATATTTTCTCTTCCAATAATACTGCGGCCTTTACGCCGGCAAATACGGTAGTCACATTACCCAAAATTAGCCTGCTCGGCGGCCGAGCGGCGAGTTTTTAGCCAATTTTGCCCGGTCACCGCTCGTTTTTAAGGCATCGCTCGGTCGCTGCTGAAGTTTTAGCGCGGAGTTAAAATTCGGGCGGCGCCTGCTCACTTTCACTCGCCGCCCAGACTACGCTCGGCGACCGGGTGGTCGCCGCCCGGACGCCGGCCTAATCGAGCGTGCACCGTCGAGCGATTTAGGTCAACAATCGAAGCCCCTAGGTCAAAGGCTGTCGAGCAGTCGCCGCCCGGTCGCCGCTGGAAGATTAGTCGGTCACTGGGCGGCGAGTCCAAAATAGGTCGGCAGCCTTTGACCTAGCGCCTTCGATTTTTGACCTAAATTGCTCGGCGGCGAACGCTCGATTAGTTCGGTGCCCGGGCGGCGAACGGCCAGGCACCGAGCGTATTTTGGAGCTCCGCCGATCACTGGCCGGCCGCCGGGCAATTTCTTTAAAATCAGCCGGGGGCTGGTGGGAGACCGCCCGGCAATCGGAGGGTCACCGGTCGGTCACTGCCAGGACACCGCGCGAAAAAGCTCCGCGATTTCGCCCAGTTTTTACCTAAAATCGCTCGGCGACCGGTCGCCGCCCGGACGCCGGCCTAATCGAGCGTGCACCGTCGAGCAATTAAGGTCAAAAATCGAAGCCCCTAGGTCAAAGGCTGTCGAGCAGTCGCCGCCCGGTCGCCGCTGGAAGATGAGTCGGTCACTGGGCGGCGAGTCCAAAATAGGTCGGCAGCCTTTGACCTAGCGCCTTCGATTTTTGACCTAAATTGCTCGGCGGCGAACGCTCGATTAGTTCGGTGCCCGGGCGGCGAACGGCCAGGCACCCAGCGTATTTTGGAGCTCCGCCGATCACTGGCCGGCCGCCGGGCAATTTCTTTAAAATCAGCCGGTGGCTGGTGGGAGACCGCCCGGCAATCGGAGGGTCACCGGTCGGTCACTGCCGGGACATCGCGCGAAAAAGCTCCGCGATTTCGCCCAGTTTTTACCTAAAATCGCTCGGCGACCGGTCGCCGCCCGGACGCCGGCCTAATCGAGCGTTCACCGTCGAGCGATTTAGGTCAAAAATCGAAGCCCCTAGGTCAAAGGCTGTCGAGCAGTCGCCGCCCGGTCGCCGCTGGGAGATCAGTCGGTCACCTGGCGGCGAGTCCAAAATAGGTCGGCAGCCTTTGACCCTAGCGCCTTCGATTTTTGACCTAAATTGCTCGGCGGCGAACGCTCGATTATTTCGGTGCCCGGGCGGCGAACGGCCAGGCACCGAGCGTATTTTGGAGCCCCGCCGATCACTGGCCGGCCGCCAGGCAATTTCTTTAAAATCAGCCGGTGGCTGGTGGGAGACCGCCCGGCAATCGGAGGGTCATCGGTCGGTCACTGCCGGGACACCGCGCGAAAAAGCTCCGCGAATTCGCCCAGTTTTTACCTAAAATCGACCGGCCACCGACGGGAAATCGACAGGTCACCGCCCAGGCATCGCTGGGGCTCTACAGCCTGCTCGACTTCTCCAACAATCTATCATTTGCACTAGGTGTTTAAAAACAAACAAACTTGTTCTTCTTTATCAACTCCTTACATAATTCAAGGATTCTCTTCAAATTTTGGCAACACCCAATGGAAGAGTATTGAGAATTGTCCACAAAATTATGTTACATACCTACGGAAGTGTCATAGAAAATTTCATTAAGCCATAGCTTTCCTATTCCGCGTTCAATTATGTTCCCAATTATGGAGATCTGTTTCATTCCATTGTAGCTTTATTTTAAAAACTACTTGACTTTAGCCTTCTTAAGCAGATCAACTTACTCTCTGCAACTCTCAGCAATCTTGAAAACAGTCAATAACCTGAAAGAAAAAAAGAAAAGAAGAAAAACAATTGCATTTCATAAAATACCAATATGATTATATTACAAAAATAAATACAAATAGTGAGCCCTCATTCAATGCTTAAAGATACTATGTCCCTTTTGCAGCCACAATCAAATTCTGTAGAACTTTATAGGAATTATGAATATGTCATGTATGTCCTATCTGTGAAGTTTAAACGTTAGCAGTGTCCTAATATTCAAATTATGCAAAGAAACCCGTTTACTTGCTACATTAGCTTCACTGTCAGACACTATTGAGTGACTCACTAGCTTTTTTCTTCTTTGGAAATAACATACATGTACATAAAATGAGCTGTAAAGGGTATATGAGCATTTGTCAACATCAATATCCCACTTCTGCTTGTAATGGCCAAAATTAAACTGATTGAATCTTTGCGCAGCATAAAATGTACGACCATTCGGTACAATGGTCTGAAAATCAGACCATTACTTACTGGCTCTATAGCTCTTAAGTCGATTTGACAACTAATAGTCGTTATTTTCCAACTTAAAGACATTTTCAAGCCCCCCTTTTTTTAGGGAAGTTCTAAATTAGTATTATCTTTCAAATGCTGTTGAAATTTAACCTTTTCATTTTGTTGGCCTGCAAATGGGACATAGTACCTTTGAAGGCAAAGACCAGTTTTGGTCATGCGATTGCATTGTGAAAAAAACGTTGTGGAATCGATCAGAAAAGGTTGCTCAGCTAGCATATAAGTATTGGTGTGATCTGGATCATCAAAATGATGAGATTTGACCCAGTCTTGGTAAAGTTACAAGCACTGTACACAGAAAGATGTATGTGGGACTACGCGACACACACAGAATAATAATTATTTAACTTTTGATTAACACAATAAGACTAACTAGATGGAACTTAGACTGCGTGCAGTCGAAAATGATGCCTCCGCTATAGAGCGATTTTACAAACCAAATCGGAAGCAATTTTTAATATTCAAGTTTGATTGTAATCCATTATCAAGTTTGATTGTAATCCATTATCAGGTTCTCAGAATATTTTGATTACAAGCTATTTCAGTTTGAGAGTAATGCCTCTGGCTACTTTGTAGTGGAGGCATGAAAATCGAGAATGATCTTATCTGTTTGGATTGAAATCAATCATATTGTGATGATAATTTTCATCCATCAAAGTCCTTAGTAACTACCGTTCCAAAGATGGTGAAAATAAACAAGACATACCTCCTCGTCCCCTTCCTCCGCCGAATTCTCCCCTTCCGCGTCCACCGCCGCCTCGTCCACCGAAACAGCGTCCTCCTCCTCATCCACCAAATCCACCTGTAACAAACATTGTATGTCTAGTTAGAATCCACTGTATCGTATTTGTATAATAATTAAAATTATATTATTAAAGGTATAGACCAGTTCTGGTCATGCAATTCAATTGCATTGTGAAAAGAAACGTTGTGGAATCGATCAGAAAAGTTTGATCATCTATAAGTATTGGTGTGTACTGCAAGGTTCTGGAATCATCAAAATGATACAAAATTTTGCCCAGTTTTGGTAAATTAAAAGCACTGTACACAGAAAGATGTATATGGGACTATGTGATATCTATCCAGGCCGAATCTATATTTTAACTAGATGGAATTCGACTGCGTGCAGTCGAAAATGATGCCTCCGTCATAAAGCAATTTTACAAACCAAGACAGAAGAAATTTTTCGAATTCAAATTCAATTGTAATCCATTAACAGGTTCTCAGAATATCGTGATTACAAGCTATTTTTGCATACATAATGAGCCCATGACCTTTGACCTTATGAACCAAGAATTTACTCAGTTCATTGGCTCTGCAAGTAACATACATGACCTAATTTTGTCAGGAATCCATCGGTTGGTTCTTGAGATAACGCGATCACAAGCTGTTTTTGCATACATAATGTGCGCTGTGGCCTTTGACCTTTGACCTCGTGACCCCAAAATTTAATCAATTCATCGACTCTGCAAGTAACATACATGACCTAAGTTTGGCAGCAATCCATCAATCGGTTCTTCAGATAACGCGATCACGAGCTGTTTTTGCATACATAATGAGCCCTGTGACCTTTGACCTCGTAATCCCAAAATCTAATCAGTTCATCGGCTCTGCAAGATACATACATGACCAAAGTTTGGCACAAATCCATCAATCGGTTCTTCAGATAACGCGATCACGAAAACGGGACGTACGTACGTACATACAGACGGACGGACAACCCGAAAACATAATGCCTCCGGCTACTTCGTAACGGAGGCATAACAATCAGGGTTTCATTCTCCTTTAAATGAAGTTGGGTGGGGTGGGGCAAGAGGTGGGACACATCACACACAGCACAAACCCATATCCATCGTAATTAATCATAAATTCATCAGATCATTAACAATTGTTATGCTTGGGGACTTCTCGCTCAGCCAAATTGAACAGCCAAATCTTGCACAATCTAATTTTCATACCCTGTACAAAAGTGGCCAGTGCTCATCCAAGTATGAATTATTATCACATGTGTTGGCATCATATGATAGACAAGAGCTTCACCCATCCATACATATGACAATTTCCCGAGAATGTTTCACATTTTTTATTTATTTGGCAGAATATTTAAAAGTTTCAACTTTGATTTTTTTAGACACTCGGTATACCTACACTCCAAAAACTTTCTTCCGTCAAAGTCCAAAGCCCCTGTCAAAGTCCAAAGCACCTGTCATCAAAACAAAAAATAAAAAGTACAAGTAAAACATGACAAAAATATAAAAAACAAACAATTAAATAAACCAAGTTAGATTGCATCACAAATTCAACTTTGGTAACAACTAATTTGCATACTTTGATGTCACTCAAACATTTCATAATACAGTCCAACCTCATTATAACAATTCAGTATGTCATACATATCAACCATCAAGGCCCCATTGCATAAAACTATCGTATCTTTACAATTAATGATATCTCTACAAACTATGGTAAATACCATTGATTTCTTGATTTTTATTAGCTAAGCAGTGTTTGCAGAGATACCATTAATTGTAAAGATACAATAGTTTTATACCACAGGGCCCTGGACTTGACAAAACACTACCTACCGTATGTACTTTTGATGCTAAATTAACATGCTACAATTGATTTTTCCCCAAAGGTCACCTACATTAATTATCCATCCTGATAGGTTTCTTTCAGATAGCATGAGGGCAGTACAAATATGTATCAAGATTCCATTCATTCTTTTGGAAGCCACCTAGCCATCATCAAAATTGTATTAAAAAAAAGAAGAAAAAAAAGAAAAGAAAGGAGGCCCCCCCCCCCCCCAAAATGAAGCGGGCGGGGACGCTAAACATGTAAAAAAAAATTAATGGCCTAACTCAAATCTTTTGGGACCCATAAAATAGCTTTAACTTAGACAAATTTTGATTTAGGACGATCATAAAATAATAGGACAAAACAGGTTGGGCTACGTGTAGACTTTCAACCATAGCAATTTTTGACTTATCCAAGTTCGACTAAGGCAAGGTCAGCTGTACTATATGTATTGCATTGGACTAAAATCAAAATACATCTATCATTTGCACTAGGTGTTTAAAAACAAACAAACTTGTTCTTCTTTATCAACTCCTTACATAATTCATGGATTCTCTTCAAATTTTGGCAACACCCAATGAAAGAGTATTGAGAATTGTCCACAAAATGATGTTACATACTTACGAAAGTGTCAAAAATGTTATATAGAAAATTTCATTAAGCCATAGCTTTCCTATTCCGCGTTCAATTATGTTCCCAATTATGCAGATCTGTTTCATTCCATCGTAGCTTTAATTTAAAAACTACTTGACTTCAGCCTTCTTAAGCAGATCAACTTACTCTCTATTAACAACTAATATCAACTTACCGGTACTAACCAAGTCTCTAAAGAACAGTCAAAACTGAAATACAAATAGAAAAAAAAACAAAAAAACAATTACATTGCATAAAATTCCAGAAATGAACATATCACAAAAATAAATACAAATGGAAATAATGAGGCCTCATTCATAATGCTGAATTACATAAATACAACGGCCCGTATTCTGAAGTTGTGTCTAACATAGGTTGCGTTTATCTAGCAAATTTTTGGCTAGAATCAGGTTTCTCAAACGTCTTTCAGGCAAATTTAGAAGTAGATAAACGCAAAGCCTTTTTCAAACGTCTTTAGATATGGGCATATCAAAAGACGCAAAAAGGTGCGTTTTGTATGTGACATACAGCCAGAATCACGTTTCTGAGAGATCGATAAACGCAAAGCTGTTTTGTACCTCACATACAAATAGGACCACACAGGTGTTGTGTACAAGCATACGTGTGAAGTTGACCTCCGAGAAACTGTCTGCTTCCCGGGTCAAACGGAGCTGAGCAGCTGCGAAGAGACAAGGCCTTTATTGTGAATCGTGAAGTGTAGATAAACGCGACATCCCGCAAATCACGATCGTATAGTGGGGTTCGATAGTGGGGTTCGATAGTGGGGTACGATATGTACATATCTAATGGCAAGCCTAGATAAACGCGCCCTTAGTCATGTCTTAAGTTAAACGACTGTTTAGTTAGACACGACTTTAACGCGAGGTCATGTCTAAGTCCTGTTTAACTAAATTTTGTATTCTGAAGTAGTGTCTAAGTCTTGTCTAACTAAACAACTGTTTAAGTCCTGTCTAAGTCGTGTTTAACTAAACTGTTTAAGTTCTGCGCAAGTCGTGTTTAACTTTTAGTCATGACTTCTGCGCATGGCCAATAGGCGTTAATTCTGACGATAGACCCAATGCGCATGCATGCGCGCACCGGATAAATAAATTAACGCGCACAGCTAGCTGTGTGCGTGCTGGTACCATGGTGATGTGATCGTGACGTAATGACTAGACTGCATGTACTGTGTACGTAGTACATATGTACTGTACGTACTCAGACCTGCCAACCTCAAGAGTTCAAAAACTGTATTCTTTAATCCCAAAAGTTGTATTTTACTGACAAAAGTTATATTCTTAAAAATAAACACGGACTGTGACATGATGGATCAATGCCTCTTACAGTTCCTACAAACAGGAAGAAAATTTGTTATGGATCATTGGCTGAATATGCATGATTTTGTCACGACTGGTGTGTTCAATGAACCAATGAACATCCCCAAATGGCCGATGTGAGATGCTTGTAGGATACTTTAGAGGTCAGAATGGGCATTTTGCCATTAGTAATGGCACACACACAGAATTTTTAAAAAATATATAAAAAAAAAAAAAAATTAGGGCGCAATTTCCCCCCCCCCCCCCCTTTTATTTTACTTTTGCCTTGGATTTAGGCCTGTTTTGACTTTTGGATTTTATAATGAAGCCAGGAATTTCAGCTGTCTGATGTGGACTCGTCTCTAGACCCACTGTATGGATTTTATTTTTAATCAAGGCAATGAATCCCATTGACTTTTTGGTAAGCCTGCAAGGTCTTAGTAGGGAGGCCAATGCCCGGGCGTAAGGCTTCTACGCCTACGATTTGTGCGCTCGTCGTCCAAGTCAGAAAATTACCAGAAGAAAAAAAAGGGGAAAAAAAAGAAAAAAAATATCTATGGAATAAAATGTATAACAAATACACAATTACACACTCCACAACATACCTATAATCTCGGATCTGTAACGGTCTTTCACCATTTATTGACGATCTTCCAGATTTTGACATATTTTAATCCATTAATTGGGCTAGCAGACGAAAATAACGGACGCACAAGAGAAACTAGAAGGGTCCTAGAGGGCGATGAGGTTAGCTCACTAAAATCCTTCTCAATGACTGAAGGTAAAGCCTAAAAATATGGAATCAATTTAATATCAAAGAACTTTTGATAGAGATTAACATATCAGATGTGCACAAATGTCACTTTTAACAACTAGAAAATATAAAGAAAAAAGATTATATCTTTTTAATTGCAGATTTTTACAAACTGCACATTCGAAGGTAGATAGAGTACGATGTTTTTGTCAATCTTGCGTCGGTTTGAGCCCCATAGCTAGAGCCATCTCAAATTGAGAAGAAAAACTGTGAACAGAGACCTCATTGTTCCAGCCCCAAATAGAAGTCTTGCGACATCATTATATGAATATGTATGAGCTCCGGTCTCATCGCGCGCAAAACAAATTTGACGTAGTCTCACACATAGTACCTTATTCTCAGCACTAGACACCAGTGTCGTGCAGTAATGTATGAGAAGTGTAACAAAAGACATTTCAGTAAAAAAAAAAAAGTCTATGTGAGCAGTCTATACTCCAATTGAGAAGTGTAATGAATGCCATGATTTGAACGTGTGTGTTTTAGTGTAGGATATCATCATATGGTTAGTGAGAGAGAGAGAGAGGGAGAGAAATATCTCCGTAAGTAGTACACGTCTATCAATGCGTGCAGTCATGTTTGATTCCGTATTGTGATCGCTACAAGTGCAAGTTGGATTTATCGATCGATGATAATGCAGTGTCAGATCTTTACTCATGAGGAAATAGTAATTGGAATACATCGCAAAACTAAGGTAGACCTCTAGGCCTAGATCTATTTATTTATTTCAATTACTTTCTTAATTTACAATGAGTGGCTTTCGAGCTTTCTCTCTATCATGTTTTGACCCTCCATGCCATGGCTAGCATGGCTCGATTGCGGTTTGCATGCAATTACCGTACCTGAATGAATGTACTTTCGCGCGAAGTTTTGAACTTGTTGTCCGGGCAATGACCATGATGACACGCCCATTCCCTCGGGCCTGTCTAATTCTCAACGTAATTGAAATTGATTGTTTCAAGGCTCGTCTTACGGACGGCCAGGCGCGCGCGTAGAAGGAAATGTATAATTATGAGCTGGATATCTCCTATTTTATGGACATTCTGGAGTCGGCAGATGGGTGAGTTGTCTTAGTGAAAGTAAATGCTTTCTTTTAATCTTAGTTTTATTATAAACAAAGTAGGCCTAGTAATTAAAAAGTTAGATTTGGGCATTGGCCTCCCGCGCTAGAGTAGTTCCGTATCCATTTTTTTAGCAGTTTAATAATCCATTCTTAGGCTTAGCAAAGGAATTTTAGCCCAATTTGTTACTAATTTGAATCATAATCATGATATAGAGGTCTAGGGCCTATTGCATTTTCCACCTGAATTTGGATCACATCCGACATCGGGAAACCTCCGTTTAGTTTAGGGCTTCGATGTCGACGTCGTTGCTCAGTACCATCTCTACGCTATAGCTCTGCACCTCAAACTGAAGCTATCAGTCCAAAATTATGCACATTTCTCGCATGCACGATACCATAAACCATACGAGAAGTTTGCATAATTTTGGACTGATAGCTTCAGTTTGAGTTGCAAAGCTATCTAGTCTAGATCTAGCGTAGAGACGGTACTGAGCGACAACATCGACATCGAAGCCTTAAAGTTTAAACGGAGGTTTCCTGATGTCGGATGTGATCCAAACTAGTCTATGTCTAGGTCTAGATCAAACTTTTAGACCTATGGCTATGAATTAAAATTAGTAAAAAATTGGGCTAAATTTCCTTTGCTAAGAATGGATATGAAACTGCTAAAAAAATGGACACGGAACTACACTAGCGCCGGCCTCCCTATACACAACGCCGCAGCAACAATTATAAACCTCTGAGTCTGCTCTGTACGGTAAGCGGTACAGGGGTGTGTTTTGACTAACGTGTGGCTGCAAACATGACTTTCCATGCAGCATAATGAGAAGGAAATCTCGAATAATCAACTTACCTAAACGACGTGTACAACTAAGGTCAAGATTCGGCTTCACAAGGCAAGATTTTGTCCAAGAGACAAACCACAAAGTGACGATCGTGCGTTGATCCTGGCCGGAATCACGTAGATTATTGGTATCCGAAAAAGGCCAATTTAACGGTGCCAATTTAATGACGACTTTATGAAACTAGCGATTCATTATAGTGTAAAAGGCATGGAGATTGTCGCCGAATGCGAATCCCACTGGTGCGAAAGAGCATTATTCTAAAAACGTATCCGAAGTATATTCATTTTTTTTACAGGACAAGTTACGTAGTCTCTCATCCAGGGTCATTATTATATTTTTGTTTCTAAATTTTTCCTTTCTTGTTTGCTTCAGAGTTAGAGTATTTTTCGGATTTGTGTTGACCATCGGTCGAGTGCTGTAATAGTAAACAAATCCTGGCTTCATGCACGGTATCAGGGGCGGGGGGGGGGGGGGGGGGGGGGGGGGGGGGGGGGGGGGGGGGGGGGGGGGGGGGGGCAGGGGGGTGGGGCGGGGGGGGGGAGGAGGCGGGGAACGTTTTTTTTTGGGGGGGGGGGGACACGTCTCCCCTCATTTTTTTAAAGGGGGATCGTCCCTCCCCCCCTCAAAATTTGAAAAAGTGCCCCCGAAAAAGGTAGCAAATACTAAAGACTGCAACAAACTTAGGTTCTGGAGGGCCCAAAAGTGCAGCGTTTAGACAAATAAAAATGCAAAAATCTTTTCACTCGGAAGCTACGTTCCCTTGCATAATAACCTTCTAAAATTAATGTACAAGTAAATACTGAGCAAAACGAAGTGTGAAAAAAGTTTATTGCTTGTTTTTTATACTATAGTTTTGCTAAGAAATGTAATTTTTTAATACAACCAAAACTTCAAAAATCTGTAAGGCGCAGTCCCTCTCATTCACTACGCTCCCTCGCAATTGCGTATTGATGGGGGGGGGGGGAGCTTTGGGGAAGTCCCCCCTCAAAAAATGTCATTCAAACGTGGTTTATTTCTAATTCGATACCAGTGATTTACAAATGTTGCTGAAATGGCATTTTCCCTGACCTTCCGGGGGCTCTGCCCCCTGGACCTCACCAAGGGCCCTTAAAGCAGCCCCTGGTTGCTAATCTGACCGTAATTAAATGCCTAAAATTCCTGAGCTTCGGGGGCTCTCCCCTGGACCCCCCATGGGCCCTAAGGCGGCCACTGGATGCTCTTCTGATCGTAATGTAATGCCTAAAACCCTGAGCTCCGCCCCCTGGACCCCACTCCAATTAGTGACCTGCATGTCAGTGCATGTCACAAATAAGGTATCGAAATATGCTCATCTGACCGTAATTAAATGCCTAAAACCCCTGAACTTCCAAATTTAATGCCTAAAACCCCTGACCTTCCGGAGTTTCATAGGGCTCCGCCCCTGACCCCCCTGCCGGGCCTCTGCTCCTTGACCCCACGCCATGCAATTTACGGTCCACTTGCTTCGCTCGGCTTGATCTACCTGATCGTAAATACTTTAGCCAGGACCTGCGTAACATGTAAGAGTGATGGTGATGCGGATTCTTTTCTGCCCCCCCCCCCCCCCATTACGCCACTGCTCCCTCGTCCCTCGCATTTTGCCCCCCCCCCGGTCGTGAAAAGAAATCGCCGCCCCTAGCCGCACGGTATGCACCATTATCAAATTCGATCTAAACAAAATAATGTCACTGCATCATTCTAAATTCAGTCAGCCTCTTTTGGGCTGCCACGCAAAATAATGTGGAAAACTTTGCGACATTTTAGTCAGGATGTTAAAGCCCGTCTATACTAGTTTGGCCAGGGGGGGAGGGGGGGGGGTTAGACCACACAGCGTGGTCACTGACAGGTGGCTATCTCATCAACTCAGCTCTCGATTAACATAAGAGGATCATGGGTGACCAACGGGCACCCGGCGTTTAGGCGTTGTTTTCTCTCCAGAGGGCCAATTAGCTACAAGTAGTACAGTGGGGATTTTAAAAACAGAAATAGCACGTATTAATATTTGTTCTTCTTCTAATTCTGATATTTACTTCAAGCTTGCTAATATAAACATTATTATTTATATTCCCGATTTCTTTAGATTTCTTTGGATATATTGTTGTTGATTCTTAATTTGAGAAAAGGGTCATTATTCATAAGGGTCATCATTCATATTTAAGGACCCCGATTCATAATCGAAAATGAGGGTTGCTATTCATAATATGAGAAGAGGGTCGTACTCGCTATAATACAAAATCGGGTCGAAATTCATAGGCCTAAGGGTCCCTATTCATAATACAAAATAAGGGTCGCTATTCATAATACGAGAAGAGGGTTGCTAGTCATAAAAATTACATAGCAAACAAAATGATAAGAAAGGGAAAAGTTGGCTGTGGCGTAGCTCTGGGGGGGGGGGGGGGGGACGACACATGGCCCCGAATATTTGTCGAAAACATTATGAACATTTACTTTCGTGACAGGACGAGATAGTTTACAAGCAAACCACCTCATCAGGCCCATAGAAATAAATATGAATGTCTGACATCTGAATGTCCGAGTCGTCATCATAAGCGTAAAACGCGAGGGGTAATATTTCATAATGTAGATGTGTTTGTTTTATAATGATCTATCTTGTTTAATGACAATTCACGTCAGCCTTACTCCTCGTTTGTTTTGTTCCCTTTATTGTAATTTTTTATTTTGATTTGGCTATTTAATGTCATTGACTCTTTATATTTTGTGTGTGAACCTGTATGGATGCATACGTGTATTTGAATAATTATTACGTGTATTTTATCAGTTGCTTAGGATTTATCAGGTCTCGAATTAATTAATATTAACTTTCCTGAACCTGCATGCACATTTGTATTTACATTCCGTTTTTTTTTGTGTGTTTGTTATGTATTCATCATTATATCCTGCCCCCTTGTTGCTACGAGGAGGGCTAGATATCCCACCCCAATTAAAAACAAAAACAAATTCATCACGGCATTTATTTTTATTTATTTTTCGCACTAGACCTTATCAAAACCTCCTGACCCATCACCACAAGGCGTCGCTAGACCTTTTTCAAGGGGGCGGAGAGGGGGGGGGGTGTAGGGGCCACCGATTATCGACAAAACTAGCCTCCAATATTATTACCGACAAATATACTAATGCCAATGTCCCAATGTCAACACATTTCACCCTATAAACACGGGGCTAAGAGCTAAACTATTTTTCAGTGCGAAAGCTTTGACATATCATTATATTGTTATAGAAAGAAGACGATTCGTTATACCTTTCCCGACTCGTAAATCCTATTCTGAATTTAGTTTTCCCCCTCCCACGCGGAGCGCTGAAGCTTTGACATTTCATTAAATTAATATTAGAGAAAGAAATTCTCAATCGCAGTTCCCGGCCTCTTCCGCTTTGCCTTTTTTTTTTAATTATTAGAAAGAGAAGACGATTCGTTGTACAGTTTTCCATTCCTAATCCTTGTCTGAATTCAGTTCCCGGCCTCTTCCGCTTTGCCGTTTTTTAAATTTATTAGAGAAAGAAGACGATTCGTTGTACCGTTCTTGATTCTTAATCCTAGACTGAATTCAGTTCCCCCCCCCCCTCCCGCACGAAGCGCTGAAGCTTTAACATTTCATTAATTATTAGAGAAAGAAGACGATTCGTTGTACCGTTCTCGACTCTTAATCCTAGTCTGCATGAATTCAGTTGCCCCCCTCCTGAGCGAAGCTTTGACATTTCATTAAATTATTAGAGAAAGAAGAGGATTCGTTATAATGTTTTCGATTCTTAATCCTTGTCTGAATTCAGTTTCCCCCTACGGCGCGAGGCGCGGAAGTTTTGCCGCTTCATTAAATCATTGAGAAAGAAGACGATTGGTTGTACCGTTCTCGACTCCTAATCCTAGTCTTAATTCGGTTGCCCCCTCCCGCGCAAAGCGCGGAATCTTTCACGTTTCATTAAATTATTTTAGAAAGTAGACGATTCGTTGCACGACTCTTAATCATTGTCTGAATTTTCAAAAATGTTTCTTTGTCCGATAAAAAGTCACAGTTCGTAGGGGAAAAAAATGCCGGCCGACCGACATAATACATCCCACCGAATTAACTTCTGCATTGATATAGTACACGAGGATCGAGCAAGAATACCGAAACAGCGGACCCCACACAGCAACATATCTATGCGTATGCATCATTCTTGATCTCTCGACGTGGCGACTCCACCAAACATCCCCTCTCTCTCTTACTCCCACCCCTCCTCTCCCTCTCCTCTCTTTCATCCCCCGTTTGTTTTCTTCTCTTTTTTCCCTTTCTTCTTTTCTTTCTTTTCTTTCTTTTCCTTTGTTTCCTCTCCTTCCACTTGTTTTATTTTCTCTTTCATTCTTCTCTTCTCCTCCTTTTTTTCTTTTCCTTTTCTTTTTTTTTTTTCTTTCCCTTTCCATCTCATTCCCCCCTACCCTTTTCTCATTTTTCCCGACAGCAGCCCAATTTTACCGACAATATCTTGACAAGTGGGGGGAGGGGAGACGGGGGTGTCTCACACCCCCCTTTAGCGACGCCCCTGACCACACGGTCCACTACCCCAACCACATCCCAACAAAAAGGATGTAAATGTTTGGTTCATATTCGGATCGCATTACCTCTTTGTACGCTACATGACGCGAAAACCTTTATTTTGAATAGCGGTCCTTACGCCCTTTATTATAGTGACCCCCTTTCAGTTTTATGAGTAGCGGTCCTTACGAATAGCGAGGTTACCCCCTCTTCCACTTTGTTTGCTTTGATTTATAAAGCCATTTGTTTTTTAACTCATACTAAAACCCTTTAAACAAAAAACTCTCACTATATACCTATAAGGGACTGTTTTTTCTTCTCCTTGTTGATGGTTCGGCTCTTTTGAAACAAAGCCATGGTTGTTGGAGGTGGGGGCGTAAGTTTAGGGTCTTCCCAACTGTCTATGGTAATTGTAAAACTTGCGTACTGCCCTCAAACTTTACAACACACACAACACACACAAAAGGTAGAAAAAGAAGAGTGGAAAAGGAAAGAAAATTAGAAGAAACGAAAAGAAAACTGGAGAAAAGAAGAAGGATGGAATGGATCTTTTCTCGGTTTCAAAAACTTCATAAAGCATTTATTCAAGGGGACGGAGGGCGGTTCCCCTGGATAATGCTTAACATTTCCCCCACCCCCATCCCCCCCCAAAAAAGTTTATTACCCATGTCTATATTAGGGGAAGAGTCAATTCCGGAGCTCCAGTGGATGGAGCCCCCTGAAGCTCTTGAGTTTTAGCAATTCAGAACCTTCATGATAGCTGTCTTGAGTGTAAGCGCAAACTCTTCTAGTGGGTTTCGCGGGCCCACCTTAGAGCCCCATGGAGTGTTGCAGCCCCTTCTGGGGGTCCGAGAGCGAAGCCCCCGGTTATAACAATTCATAACCTTTCCCGATAGCCGTCACGAGTGGTATAGATTGCCAATAGAGCGTCTAGGTTTTGCAACAAAATGCAGGGTTTTCGGTTCAAGTGAAATTGGGGCGGCTCTCCCAGGAAAATTTAGAAAATCTCCCTACCCATTTCGAAATTAAAAAAAAAAATTGCTAAACCCATCCCTAACGGGACAAAGATGTGTGATCTCAAGGTACTCTAAAAACTTTCCGGGAGGGGTCTTCGGGCGGTACCGCTATTGCTCTTGAGTATTAGCAATTCAGAACCTTTAAGATAGTCGTCTTGAGCGATAGAAATCTATCCATAAAAACTGGCCCTACCGGATTATTTTTCTCTCTCGGTCTCTCTCACAACCATAATTATGCTCTCATGAAGATAATTGTATAGAATGAAGGGTTGTCTTGGGAACCACTTGTAATCTAACAGGTAGGGTCCAGGGGCCTAAATCCCGGCAAAGGCTATGCCCCTTATTCCCGTCATAGACTTTTATGACGGGAATAAGGGGCATAGCCTTTGCCAGGATTTACAGGTAATAGACACCAAGAACCTTTTGACTTTTATGCAATCTAGAACCTTGCAGAAGAGTGGTTGGAATTGCGATTGTTTGGAGGACTTGCGATTGATTTAACTAATCACAACTCTCAATAAGACGGGGCCCCTGGTCTGTATTTTGGAAGAAACGAAATATACAAGGACATACACACTTGCGTACTGATGGGGGAGGGGGGGGGGAGGCCTTGGGGGCAGTTGTCTCAAATAAAATTCAATTGAGGTTTATTTTCAATTTATACTATAGTGATTTACAATATTAATGTTGCCGAAACTTTCTATGCGTTTGTTGGAAAATGACAAATTCCCAAATGTACAGTCAGGCGCAAAGTATGCTTATTTCGAAGCCTACATGTCAGGGTCCGCAGAACAGCGGTGCCTGGGGACTCGAGCCCCCCCCCCCCCCCCTCACTTTTTTGAAAAAGTATGTTAAAGAAAATAGAAAGTAAGAAAGGTGACCTGCCAATATCACAAATGAAGTATCAAAATATGCTCAACTGACCATACTTTATTTTTATGCCTAAAACCCCTGAGCTTCTAGAGGCTCTGCCCCCTGGACTCCACGCCAACTATTGGACAGTGGTACAAATAAGGTATCCAAATTTGCCCATCTGACCGTAATTTAATGTCTTATACCCTTGAGTTTGCGGGCATGGCCGGGCGCGCCGGAAGAACTTTGGGATTGGGGGGGGGGGGGGGGGCAAACATTCCAGGGGGAGGGGCTCACCTTCCAGGCGTCGAATGAGCGAAAACGTTAGGGGGCAGAAGAAAAATATGCATCACCACCACTCTTACATGTTACATGCAGGCCCCGCGGAATGTTTTTCAGAGTGGAGTATTAATGATCCGGTAGAGCGTAGCGAGCGAAATGACCCGAGCCTGCATAGGCTTGTGGCCTCGCTCTGGCGAGGGTCAGGGGACGGATCCACCGGAAGCTCAGGGTTTTTAGGCCTAACATTACGGTCAGATAAGCATATTCAGATACCTTATGACACTGGCAGGTCACTTAATGGCGGGTAGTCCAGGGGGCCGAGCCCCATGAAGCTCAGAGATTTAAGGCATTTAATGACGATCAGATGAGCATCCGGGTCCCTCCTCCAGGGGCCGAGCTCCCGGAAGCTCAGAGGCTTTTTGTGACACTGGCAGGTCATTTATTCTTAGTTTCTCTCTTTGTTTCTTTTTCTTTTTAACCTACTTTTGTTTAAGTGTGGGGGTGGGGGGGGGGGGGGGGGGCTCGAGCCCCGAGCCCCCCGTTCTGCAGGCCCTGACATGTAGGCTTTTCGATCGGCATTTTTTTTTTCCTGACTGTATGTTAGGCAATATGAAATTTTCAAACAGAAGCAAAAACGCATAATTTACCCCAAAATGAGAAAAATCAGTACGCCAGTGCATAGGGCCTCATGTCTTATCGACCCTATAATAAAAATATACACACGCTTTCCCATCCTCTCACAATATTTCCACGATATATATAGTCCTTCATTTATAAATAAAGGGGAATGCGGATGCTTTGAAATTTTTTAATACCTGTTTATCCTTTTCGATCGGCATTTTTTTTTGACTGTATGTTAGGCAATATGAAATTTTCAAACAGAAGCATAAAACGCATAATTTACCCCAAAATGAGAAAAATCAGTACGCCATGCATAGGGCCTCATGTCTTATCGACCCTATAATAAAAATATACACACGCTTTCCCATCCTCTCACAATATTTCCACGATATATATAGTCCTTCATTTATAAATAAAGGGGAATGCGGAATGCTTTGAAATTTTTTAATACCTGTTTACTTTCCTTTCTTGAATGGAATATAACTTTTATGTGATTAAATTCAGGTATTATTATTATTTTTATTTTGGGGGGTTAAAAAATACAAACAATTTTTACTCCTTTAGAGGGGGGGGGGGGGGGGGTGTACTCATATTAGATTTGGACGGGGGTGTGCCGCTCAAGCCTCGAAACCCCTTCCCATTTAAAAGGGTCATTTGGGTGATTTTTTTCGAAGAAGAGCCCAAAGACGAATCCATATTTAGCGATTTTGGGTGAAAAAGTGACCCATTAGAGCGGCATACCCCCGTATGTCTTGATAATTGAGTACCTCCGGCTTTATTGCTGATTTTTTTCCATGAAGAGACTTTCGGGGGGGGGGGGCGAAAACGCGTTTTGCCCCCCCCCCCCATTTTTTAAATTTAAATTTTGTTTTGTTTTGTTATTATATATTTTTTTTTAGGGGGGCAGCGCCCACACCCTGCCCCCCACTTCCGGCGCCTATGGGCATGGCTCATCCGACCTTAATTTAATGCGTAAAACCCATTAAAATTTCACAATATAACAAAATGCAAGACGTTAACAAGACATTACAAACTAAAACAATACAAGAACGACATAATTTATATGGTAATTGTATGTATCATGGCAGTCATTTATAATTATGTGAAAAGAAAACGCAACTTATATTTCGTTTTGATAGAATTTAGAGTGCTCGCATTTTTAATTGAGTTTTCAATATTGTTCTATTTATCTCCTTTTTGTTTCATACAATTTACTTTTCTTAAATTGAAACGTGAATATGGCAAGATTTGTTGGATTTTTTTTATTTTTTTTTATTTTTTATTTATTTTTTTTATTTTTTTTGGGGGGGGAGGTATTTATCAAACACGGGTAGTAACATTGTCCATATAATGGTACATAAAGATCTTTTTTTTTAAAAAATATTTCCGGAATAATTTCTGCTTCTCATTTATAGAACATAAAATATCTTGAGTTATGCATGGTTTTGTTTTCATATCTCTGATTTTTTCCGTTAAAATTGCATTAACATTTGTGACTTTTTACATTTGAATTTATTAAGAACAACACATCAAAACGATGACAAAACATATGAACAATCATACAATGCAAAGAATAATACTGATATTTGTATTTTGTATTTATTAACATTTATTTTCTTCTCAACAGTACAATATGAAATACAATGTATATATAAAAATATATGCAACAATGATTTCAACATAGAGTATACAGTAAATAATTCAGATACGGAAGGAGGCGAAAACCCGGAAAGCATAGGCTGAGTTGGGAACGCCCATAATAAGAACATTATTTATTACATAATTATATAACAGAACGTTGATAGGAAAGAAAAGATAGTAAATGGAAGAGAACAAAATGAGAAGAGAACAAAATGAGAAGAGAACAAAATGAGAAGAGAATTAATTATAGGAGGGCATGTTCACTTATAAAGAGAAAGTTAACTCAATTGGTCTGTGCATGTGTCTGCGATTACATCATGAAAATAACAAAGTACTACAATTCTAAAATAGACAGCGGATACATATCATTAAAAACAAGCAAACTTCAACAAACAACACCTTCATCCGACAGCATTGTCCTGGGGAATATACAGATGGTACCTAGCAACAGCTGAGGCGTGTACGTAAGTGATCAAAATAAATATATAATCGGTCATACAACATGTTATTGAATTCCACAAGAAGTCATTTCACATATAAATACACATAACAGAAGAGTAATGATGATTGAACAGTAATGGCTTTAAAACGATATCTAGACATAGCTCTTCATACTATTAAAATGTACAAAACATACACACGTAAATACGTGTATTACTAATATTAAGGTAAAGTTGTTAATGGGAACTAAAAGTTAGCACAAGTGCTAGTCGAGCCTAGTTCCATTCTTTGGCAAGATTTAAAAAAAAAATGGTTATTGCATATGAATGTAAAACTTGTTTGTTTTGTATTTACATATACAACAAAAATAATACAGTATCATGTAACTTTTTTTACATTTCTAAAAGAAAAGAAAAGAGAAAAGTTTAAGTGCTAAATCATTGTAATGAAAGATAACAAATCTTTGAAGGAATACAATCATCAATTTGTTCATAAAAATTGAAAGGATGTATTTTAAATACAAATAATATCATACAGATGTGTGTACACGCTCAAATCCTGTGAAAGCTTAAGGGCAGCTATCGTTAACACGCAGGTGTATACATATAAAAGGAAGACAATTAAAATATCCAAGGCAGTGTATGTAAAAATGCTTCATAATTATGCCGAGTTTGTATCATTACATCACATTGACAAAGCCAATTCTTTAGACTTAAATCCCTGGAAACGTTTTCATAATTTAATTTAATTCAAGTACAATCCTGCATACGCCGGACAAATTCTGTCAACCGACAAATAGGGAGGTGAACGTCACAATAAAAGACTCCAGTATAAACTGTTTTGTCCAGAACATTATTAAATATGTTATCAATAAATGTACAGCATGACGCCGTAACACATGTGGGCTTGGTAATCATGGTTGAAAATCATTAGAATACATGACACTTAAAAAGTTACCAATTTGAGAGTGAGAAGAATGTCTCAAAATAAGTCGCGAAGTATATGACAGTATTATTTTCTTTAAAAATAGCTGACAAACATTTATATAATAAATCGTTAACAGATTTTCCATCAGTTTGAAGCTTTGTATATTACACCAACAATCAATTTTTTCTTAGAATTAAGCTGTAGCTCTATAAATAATTAATCAATATCGTTATTTCCAAATGAAATATCTGGTCTTTCTTTGTAATTGAAGTTTATGAGCAAACTCCTCCACCTAATCGAGTTTTTCATGTTTTGTGTAAAAAAGAGTATCCTATACATAATGGCATAGATGGAACATTTTGCCTGAACCACGTTTCTGAAAATGCATATATTGAAAATGTATGGTGTAAACTCTAAATATAATCCTGAAAGCTCATATTTGGACGCCAAACTTTGACTGTTTAAATGAAACGTTGAAAGAACATTATTTTCCTTATAAGATTAAAATTTACTATTAAATGTATCACTGAATTGCATGTACTTTCAAAAGTACCAGGTCCATTATTATCCTCATTATCATTGGAAATATCAAAAAAATTGGAACAGAGCAGTGAGATATTATTTATTGTTCAAGGAATCCCTTATTAGTGTTACGTATATGTTATATTTGGGCCCTTAAAATGGGTACCCGAGGCGTATTTGGCGGGTATTTGGCTATCAAAGCCTCATACCCACAATGTATTTTTGTATTTGATACATTAATAGAATAATCGATGATTATTCTGACATTCATTGAGGGAATATATTCAATTAATACTTTGTTATTCTCTGAATTGTTGACCAAAACTTACACCCAGCAATATCCTTAATAAAATACCAGTCAGGGTTATAATAGTCATCACAGTCCACCAAATTTATATAGGCCGTTTCCCAATCGGGATGGTTCGATATGAGGGTACGGACTATTTGATAATAGTTCCACATCCCCGTGGTATTTTTCATTACTTCCACACTCAACCATCCTGCTGCGTTGATTGTCTTTTCTGCAAGCCCAGGAGATATATGAATTTTTTTGAGATATCTAGATGCTAAAGATCTAAATATTGAATTGAGTCTTATAAATTTATATATCTGAGAGTAGTCGGATCGTAAAGTGATACGCATAATTTTATCCCACATTTCAAGTGGAAGTTGTGGACATTCATGAGATGAAAGGTCATAAGAACTTTCATTTTACAATTGTGGATGGACCTTCATCCTGATCAGGTTGCAATTCATACTGAATATTCAAGTAATAAGAGTGGTCATTTACAATATGCTGCCTATGATTATTATGATCCGTTACATTGTTTTTCATTCTCATTGCTTCTTCATAAGTTGGAACATTTGGTCTATTTCCTGTTGCACCTTCTCCTTGTGATTCATCTTTTTTTTTACCCAGAACACAAGCAGTAACTAATTCATATGCGATGGTATAGCGCACATTTTCATAAAAGTAGTTGTTGTAGGAAACTCAAAATTAGCGTCCATTGCTAAACATTTTGCAAAGAGGGCAATGAATACCCCACAATTTATTGAGTCAGTTTGTTGGGGAAATGTTCGGAGCAGTGAGGGAGAAAATATGGTCCAGTCATGGGAATCATATGGAAGAGAAGGGTCTATGGCTGAAAGATGCATGGAAATTATTTTGGTAGCACGGTCTAATAAAACATTGTATGAACTTACTTGTCTTCCAAGTGAATCATATAAGTTTATATGATGAAGGCGAGGATATGCTACCAAAAGAAGCCAGTGTTGTTCATTATGGTTTATTGGCATTACTAAAACTTCTTTGTTAAATATTTTGTCTCTGACATTTCTGTTGCGGATTGCAGTAACAGCAATCTCTTCAATAGGCCTGTTAAATCGAGGAACAGTGAAGGAATCAAGAAAACCAAACTTTGGACTGTTTTGAAAAATTAAAGTCATGTAAGTGTTTATCACTTGGTCATTTACCCACTTGTTTGTCAAAAGCATTTCGACTGACCGGCGTTCCACAATTTCCTTCTCTATTCGAATATCTTGTTTGTGATTGTTGACAAAAGATTGCATTTCTGGACTAGCGTTACAGTATTGCTGAATGTTGGTATTTGAAACATGTTCTTCAACCCTATTTGTGCCGATGGAGTGATACAATGTTACATTATTCGTCAAGTCAGGTTCAATCCTGTCAAAGAAAGCAATTACACTAACACCTTTTTTGCACTCTGCTTGTAATTCTCCCATCTGAATTGGGGATTCCAAACCTGAAGAAGTAACAGCCATGTTCATCACTTCACCATCTGTGATTGTATACAAATCAATTGAATGATCATTGTGTTGTAAGATGAGATAAGATAAATTATAATGAACAACTGGATTCATACCCATGATCCCATTTTGTTTTATAGACAAAGTTGTCTCAATTTCTTCAGGATTACAAGCTGCTAATGCTAATGTAGGGGGAAGAAAAACAGGATAAGGTGCTGGTGCTATAACCCTGTCACTGTTGCAATGCTTACATGAAATCAAATTATGTAATTCTGATTCATGTAATGGTATCACTTTAGCAAAACTATCGGAGTTTATATCATTTAGCTGTGTAATGATGAACTTCCTATATTTCCACACTGCTGGGTTACTACAGTGATTGCAAAATGAAGACATGGCATACACAGTACCAAAGCAGTGGTCAGCCTTAGACAACACACTTTGGACTAAGCCAAATAAAGTAGGCCTACATTCCTTATCTGTAACATTTAATGAATCATACAGTTTGTGGATATTTGACCATAACTGTGACACAGTTCTGTTTTCTTGCTTCATGTGCACTGCTTTTCCCCCCTTTGTGCTATTTATAATGCACATCAATCTACTCAAGTCTTCTATAGATGGTAAATATGTTGAGTGTATTTTCGTATAGGCTAAAACATATGCATCTCCTTTGTGGACTTCACGTGAGATGTTTGGCCTAATCACTGTATCATCTAAATGGACAGTTACATCATCTGATGGGTGAAATATTGTAGCAGTATAGTGCCCACTGTCTGTATGTTCACCATGGTGGTAAACTACACCATGTAGTCGATATCTTACATGGTTTACAGTCATATACTCTGGAATGTCAACTACATTGCGTACCTTTACAGTTTGTTGAATCTCAGTAACAAACATTGATCTGACAATATTGACCAAAAGAAGGAGTGGGAGAGACGTTATGTTCTTTTTAGTTTTGCATGTATGAGAACTGTTACTACATATACCGATACTATTCTGGGTCTGGATTGCTGTTAGACGAGAAATAAGCTGTTGCAGAGAAAACTTAAGGAGTGGTAGTTTAAATTGAATGGCAATGAACAAGTAAAGTTGAGACCTTAATCTTGAACTTCCATTAATCTCTTTAATACGTATTTTCTCTGAGCGCTAGCGGCCGATCCAAAGTTACCCCCCCCCCTCCAATTTTCCATATGTTGGACACTTAGAGTTAGGAAAATGACTGTCTGCGGAAGACTAGTTCGCTATCGAAGAACATCTACTTTTGATAAATATCATTTTTTCGAAAGATGAGACCTTAATCTTGAACTTCCATTAATCTCTTTAATATGTATTTTCTCTGAGCGCTAGCGACCGATCCAAAGTTACCCCCCCCCCCCCTTCAATTTTCCATATGTTGTACAATTAGAGTTAGGAAAATGACCGTCTGCAGGAAGACTAGTTTCGCTATCGAAGAACCATCTATCTTTTGATAAAATATCATTTTTTCGAAAGATTAGACCTTGTTCTTGAACTTCCATTAATCTCTTAAATACGTATTTTCTCTGAGCACTAGCGGACCGATCCAAAGTTACCCCCCCCCTTCAATTTTCCATATGTTGTACACGTAGAGTAGAAAATGACCGTCTGCAGGAGACTAGTTCGCTATCGAAGAACCATCTAACTTTGTGATAAAATATCATTTTTTCGAAAGATGAGACCTTAATCTTGAACTTCCATTAATCTCTTTAATATGTATTTTCTCTGAGCGCTAGCGGACCGTCCAAAGTTACCCCCCCCCCCCCCTTCAAATTTTCCATATGTTGTACAATTAGAGTTAGGAAAATGACCGTCTGCAGGAAGACTAGTTCGCTATCGAAGAACCATCTATTCTTTTGATAAAATATCATTTTTTCGAAAGATTAGACCTTGTTCTTGAACTTCCATTAATCTCTAAATACGTATTTTCTCTGAGCACTAGCGGACCGATCCAAAGTTACCCCCCCCCTTCCAATTTTCCATATGTTGTACACGTAGAGTTAGGAAAATGACCGTCTGCAGGAAGACTAGTTCGCTATCGAAGAACCATCTAACTTTTGATAAAATATCATTTTTTCGAAAGATTAGCCTTGTTCTTGAACTTCCATTAATCTCTTAAAAACTTATTTTCTCTGAGCGCTAGCGGACCGATCCAAAGTTACTCCCCCCCCCCCCCCCCCTCCCAACTTTCCATATGTTGTACACGTAGAGCTATGAAAATGCTGTCTGCAGGAGACTAGTCCGCTATCGAAGAACCATCTAACTTTTGATAAAATATCATTTTTTTTCGAAAGATTAGACCTTGTTCTTGAACTTCCATTAATCTCTTAATACGTATTTTCTCTGAGCGCTAGCGGACCGATCCAAAGTTTACCCCCCCCCCCCCCCCCTTCCAATTTCCATTATGTTGTACACGTAGAGTTAGGAAAATGACTGTCTGCAGGAAGACTAGTCCGCTATCGAAGAACCATCTAACTTTTGATAAAATATAATTTTTTCGAAAGATTAGACTTGTTCTTGAACTTCCATTAATCTCTTTAATACGTATTTTCTCTGAGCGCTAGCGGACCGATCCAAAGTTACCCCCCCCCCCCCCTTCCAATTTTCCATATGTTGTACACGTAGAGTTAGGAAAATGACTGTCTGCAGGAAGACTAGTCCGCTATCGAAGAACCATCTAACTTTTGATAAAATAGCATTTTTTCGAAAGATGAGACCTTATCTTGAACTTCCATTAATCTCTTTAATACGTATTTTCTCTGAGCGCTAGCGGACCGATCCAAAGTTACCCCCCCCCCCCCTTCCAATTTTTGTACACGTAGAGTTAGGAAAATGACTGTCTGCAGGAAGACTAGTCCGCTATCGAAGAACCATCTAACTTTTGATAAAATATCATTTTTTCGAAAGATTAGACCTTGTTCTTGAACTTCCATTAATCTCTTTAATACGTATTTCTCTGAGCACTAGCGGACCGATCCAAAGTTACCCCCCCCCCCTTCAAATTTTCCATATGTTGTACAATTAGAGTTAGGAAAATGACCGTCTGCAGGAAGACTATTCGCTATCGAAGAACCATCTAACTTTTGATAAATATCATTTTTTCGAAAGATTAGACCTTGTTCTTGAACTTCCATTAATCTCTTAAATACGTATTTTCTCTGAGCGCTAGCGGACCGATCCAAAGTTACCCCCCCCCCCTTCCAATTTTCCATATGTTGTACACGTAGAGTAAGGAAAATGACCGTCTGCAGGAAGACTAGTTCGCTATCGAAGAACCATCTAACTTTTGATAAAATATCATTTTTTCGAAAGATTAGACCTTGTTCTTGAACTTCCATTAATCTCTTAAATACGTATTTTCTCTGAGCGCTAGCGGACCGATCCAAAGTTACCCCCCCCCCCCCCCTTCCAATTTCCATATGTTGTACACGTAGAGCTAGGAAAATGACTGTCTGCAGGAAGACTAGTTCGCTATCGAAGAACCATCTAACTTTTGATAAAATATCATTTTTTCGAAGATTAGACCTTGTTCTTGAACTTCCATTAATCTCTTAAATACGTATTTTCTCTGAGCGCTAGCGGACCGATCCAAAGTTACCCCCCCCCCCCTTCCAATTTTCCATATGTTGTACACGTAGAGCTAGGAAAATGACTGTCTGCAGGAAGACTAGTCCGCTATCGAAGAACCATCTAACTTTTGATAAAATAGCATTTTTTCGAAAGATTAGACCTTGTTCTTGAACTTCCATTAATCTCTTTAATACGTATTTTCTCTGAGCGCTAGCGGACCGATCCAAAGTTACCCCCCCCCCCCCCTCTCCAATTTTCCATATGTTGTACACGTAGAGTTAGGAAAATGACTGTCTGCAGGAAGACTAGTCCGCTATCGAAGAACCATCTAACTTTTGATAAAATAGCATTTTTTCGAAAGATGAGACCTTACTTTGAACTTCCATTAATCTCTTTAATACTATTTCTCTGAGCGCTAGCGACCGATCCAAGTTACCCCCCCCCCCTTCCAATTTTCCATATGTTGTACACGTAGAGTTAGGAAAATGACTGTCTGCAGAAGACTAGTCCGCTATCGAAGAACCATCTAACTTTTGATAAAATATCATTTTTTCGAAGATTAGACCTTGTTCTTGAACTTCCATTAATCTCTTTAATACGTATTTTCTCTGAGCGCTAGCGGGCCGATCCAAAGTTACCCCCCCCCCCCCTCTCCAATTTTCCATATGTTGTACACGTAGAGTTAGGAAAAATGACTGTCTGCAGGAAGACTAGTCCGCTATCGAAGAACCATCTAACTTTTGATAAAATAGCATTTTTTCGAAAGATTAGACCTTGTTCTTGAACTTCCATTAATCTCTTAATACGTATTTTCTCTGAGCACTAGCGGACCGATCCAAAGTTACCCCCCCCCCCCTTCCAATTTTCCATATGTTGTACACGTAGAGTTAGGAAAATGACTGTCTGCAGGAAGACTAGTTCGCTATCGAAGAACCATCTAACTTTTGATAAATATCATTTTTTCGAAAGATTAGACCTTGTTCTTGAACTTCCATTAATCTCTTAAATACGTATTTTCTCTGAGCGCTAGCGGACCGATCCAAAGTTACCCCCCCCCCCCCTCTCCATTTTCCATATGTTGTACACGTAGAGCTAGGAAATGACTGTCTGCAGGAAGACTAGTCCGCTATCGAAGAACCATCTAACTTTTGATAAAATAGAATTTTTTCGAAAGATTGGACCTTGTTCTTGAACTTCATTAATCTCTTAAATACGTATTTTCTCTGAGCGCTAGCGGACCGATCCAAAGTTACCCCCCCCCCCCCCCTTCCAATTTTCCATATGTTGTACACGTAGAGTTAGGAAAATGACTGTCTGCAGGAAGACTAGTCCGCTATCGAAGAACCATCTAACTTTTGATAAAATAGAATTTTTTCGAAAGATTGGACCTTGTTCTTGAACTTCCATTAATCTCTTAATACGTATTTTCTCTGAGCACTAGCGGACCGATCCAAAGTTACCCCCCCCCTTCCAATTTTCCATATGTTTGTACACATAGAGTTAGGAAATGACTGTCTGCAGGAGAGACTAGTTCGCTATCGAAGAACCATCTAACTTTTGATAAAATATCATTTTTTCGAAAGATAGACCTTAATCTTGAACTTCCATTAATCTCTTTAATACGTATTTTCTCTGAGCGCTAGCGGACCGATCCAAAGTTACCCCCCCCCCCCTTCAATTTTCCATATGTTGTACAATTAGAGTTAGGAAAATGACCGTCTGCAGGAAGACTAGTTCGCTATCGAAGAACCATCTATCTTTTGATAAAATATCATTTTTTCGAAAGATTAGACCTTGTTCTTGAACTTCCATTAATCTCTAAATACGTATTTTCTCTGAGCACTAGCGGACCGATCCAAAGTTTACCCCCCCCCCCCCTTCCAATTTTCCATATGTTGTACACGTAGAGTTAGGAAAATGACCGTCTGCAGGAAGACTAGTTCGCTATCGAAACCATCTAACTTTTGATAAATATCATTTTTTCGAAAGATTAGACCTTGTTCTTGAACTTCCATTATCTCTTAATACGTATTTTCTCTGAGCGCTAGCGGACCGATCCAAAGTTACCCCCCCCCCCCCCCCCTCTCCAACTTTCCATTATGTTGTACACGTAGAGCTAGGAAATGACTGTCTGCAGGAAGACTAGTTCGCTATCGAAGAACCATCTAACTTTTGATAAAATATCATTTTTTCGAAAGATTAGACCTTGTTCTTGAACTTCCATTAATCTCTTAAATACGTATTTTCTCTGAGCGCTAGCGGACCGATCCAAAGTTACC
>NW_022145458.1:0-16456 GCF_000002235.5 Strongylocentrotus purpuratus
ACCGACATACAGATCCTTGTCATTTGATGGGTGGAACTCACATCCCATGACATTCGTTATTGCTCCCATTCACGCCAGGGCTAAAAAAATCCATTCGAAATCATACATGCTGCCCTATGTAACTAGACACCACAGATACATCATACACCAATACACAAGATTCAAGAGGGAAATATTTCCGGTTTACTGTAGGTGAAAATGGCATTATGCGAGTCATCGACAACAAAGATGTCATGTCACCATGACCAATATATCTTAATAGTGAGACTCAAAACATCTTTTGGTCTCGTGGTCTAGCTTTGAATTGGTTTAACACATCAGTAAATTAGACTAATTCGAAACGGCCCTGATGTGTATGATTTGGAGTGACTTTCTCCAAAGACAGACCTGGTCAACAAGTCACTGCAGCAGCCAGGTATTGAAAAAGGCACCATGGTGAAGCTCTATGATGGCCTTTTGATGTATTTCCAGGAAAGTCAGAATAGATTCTCCAACTTTGAGAGCAGAGAAAAGACATCAGCTCAAGATAGTACAGAGAAGTAATGCAACGAAATCGGGTCAGAAAAAAAACTTCAAAGAATCAGGCAAAGACGCCCAGAAAGCCTTAGTGCGAGGGAAAGATTCTGTTTGCAAACATCATTCCCATAGTGGACTGTTCATTGTTGAGATGAAAAAAACGACGAGCTGCCTATGCCACTCTCAATGACGGGTTTGGTTTTCTCACAGACAGAAATCTGACAACTGATGCAGCAGCAAGCCATGCTCAGCGACTGGTAGAACACCACTCATGTGATCTGGAAAACGTGTTTGTAGACGAGTTGTCTTGTGTTTGAATATGCACAAAGACAAAACATCAGCCTCTGCAATGTTTGAAGGCACAAATCGAGGAAACCTTATCCCAAGTTTCCTAAATAGAAACGTCACCTTGAGGATTTACCTGTCGATTTTGGTACAAGTTGCGAAGGGGAGCGCTCGTTCTCAAAACTGAAAAGAATCAAGAACTGCCTGCGATCAACCATGGACCAAAAACGTCTGACATCAGTACAGTATGATCAGCTGAACAAACAGAAGTCTGTTTGGGAAGGTAGAGACCCTGATGTCTTTGGAAAACTCCTGAGGATATTTATAACTCAACAGGAGCTAACGTTTTAAAAGGTATTATCCTACACAACCGGACACATATCGTAAATCTAAAAAAAGGGAAAATTTACTCTGAGCGCTTATTGCTAATTTATTTTCAACGTTACGTACATTAATGGCTTGGGTAATGGATATCTTTAATATTATTCTGGAAAAACCCAACAAAAAATTAATTTAAGATTTACTAGTCCTGAAGTTAATAAAAAACTGAAATTCTTGCAAATTAAATGGGCCACTGCTTTTTTTTTATAAGACAAAAAAAGGCTTTTAATACAAGAAAACCTGGCATGATTGTTACTGTTCTTGTGTAAGCTGGTGCTACATGGTACGTTATTTCAACTTCAGACATTTCTCCTTTAATATTTGAAAACGCTGTTATTGCAAAGTGCTGGCTTTTGATTTACCCCCATAAAATAATTTAAATAATGATAGCATCCAAACCCCCCCGCAAACGATGCAAAACGAAAATTCCATCGATGAGTTCATTTTAAATGTGCTAGACGGTCATATCTTGTTTGCATTGTCTGATAGGCCATTTGCGCCGCCACCATCACAGCCGCAAATTAACGCAATAATAAAACAGACAAACAATCATCATTATCATGGTATAAAAAAACTCGATGTTTAGACTACTTTTATAAATTCTTTAACAACAGTGATGTCTGATGAGTGACTGAAGGAAATATTCCTGAATTAATATATGATCCCAGCCGGACCGCCAACCATGAAGCTCCATGCACCAACCAACGCACGGACTAAATTAATGCCCCCACCATGTGGTTATCTGACGAATGACGCACTGCTAATATATCTGTGGTCAGATTAGCGAGGCTGGCTTATTTATATACATTGTAACAATCGTTGGTGGGCATTTTGTTTCGTTCAATGTCTCGTAACAAAAACCATTTTCAGTGCGAATCTTGAAAAGCATGAACAGGTATAAAAAAGAATTTGATATTTCGACTTCTTTGATTAAATTCTTTATCAACAGTGATGTCTGACGAGTGACTGAAGAATTATTCTTGAATAAATAAACGATCCCAGCCGGACCGCCAACCAACCCATGCACTAAATTAATGCCCCACCACGTGGTTGATCTTACGAAAGACGCACTGCAAAACTATGTCACGCACAGTTTGCCCATGGTGATCTACTGTCAGATCAGCGAGGCTGGCTACATTTAAATGCAATTTTAACAATCGTGAATCGTTGGTGGGCCTTTTTTTCGTTCGATGTCTCGTAAACCAAACCCATTTTTCGGTGTGAATCTTGAAAAGCATGAGCTTGTATAAGAACAGGACATTAACATCACAAAGAAGCACAGAATGAGACTTTTAATGAGCTTGGGTCCTTTGCTGGGTGCCAGATAAGCCGGGCATTCTACCCCAGGAGAACGGGCCTATTGTTGGATTAGTTAATTCCCGTTCAGAAAGGGAGGAAGGTGGCGCTCACATTGGAACAGGAAGAATCCTTTGATCTTTCCCTTAATTGGCTTCTGTCTATAGAAAGGATCTGCTGCGGTGCTCTATTTCGACGAGGTCATCAACAACGAGGTCATCGTCATTTACAGGTGACGTCATAACATGTGACAGCGCCCTCTAGCGGCATGTTTGACTAGTTAAACATGGGTTAAAACATGCATTTTGAGTTGATGTGTTTGGAAAAGTTTCCGAGTGGTTGTTCCTTACAACCTCTAGTTTTTTTCCGTTTTGTTCTTTGTTTACTTTATACTTTATTATCCTCATTCATTTATAATATCGTCTATTTTTTCATTCAATGTTGTTATTTATTATATTTTTTATCAATTTATGTATATACTTACTTATTTACTTCATTATTTATCTATTTTGATTTATGTATTTTGATAGGTTGATTGATTGATTAATTGATTGATTATTTGTTGGTCTCTCCTTTAAAGGGAAATATACAACATTTGCAAACATCGAAAAATAAACTACAAGTTTTTGCGAAATACCTTAATAGGATGTTGGTAAAGACAGTTCTAAAGCATCCTGTAAAAATTATGGCACCTGGTATACTGTCATTTCAAGAAAAGTGGTATTTGTATCAATTTCCACGTGATCGGCCGATCAGCGTTGGAAAAACTGGCTTTTTTTCAAATACTGGCCCAATTGACATTGCACTTGTTGCAATCGATTACAACCTATGAACGGGTACGAGCCAGCTAGACGGTTCCCTGACCTTACAATTCCCTAATGTATGTTAACTGCTCTGTTTCTTCTTTTATGGAGTCAGGGAACCAGACTACAGGAAAATGATCGTTTTTCTTGGTTTTTATAGCATTTTCGAACCCAAAACCTCCAAAAAGTCAGTGTAACTATATTTGCTTTATATTTCCAACCCCCCAATTCCATCCATTTCTGAAAATTACAGCAAAAGCAAATGATGTATATTCCCTTTAATCGCTTTGCTATATTATCATTTCTTGCCCTCTTGATTGCTTTGTCATTTCGCCCTCTGTTTTACCACTCCGTACTTTGACTTTATTATGATTCAATTTATCGCAAGTTTTAAGCCTTTGTTCGTTCGTTGTTTTTCGCTTTGTCTTATTAATTGTTATTCTTGTATTCACATATTATCGTTTCTTTTCACTTATTGAATGTTTTGTTTACGGCATCTTCGCTACAAGCCCCAGCTTTTAGAACGTGCCTCCATACTCTGTTTCCAGTTAATACCTATTGCTTAATATCATGTACATTTATTGACCCTTTTTGCTCATTATTATTTCATCTCGTGTTAATTTTTCTCGTTATATTATGTATATTATTTGCGTTTGTATACAGAGTTGGAAATAAATGTTAAATGAATGAATGAATGAATTAATGAATGTATGAATGAATGAATCAAAGACTTTGCAGGTCAGAAATGTCAGAAAGTAACCTTTGCCGAGTTGATTGCGGGCAACATGTTAGGTTAGTTCCCTCAATATTCAAACCACATACCATCCAATTTCAATTCACACAACTTTAAAAAGGGGATTTGTTTTGGCTAACTGTATCAGGAATCTGGTTATTTCATTATTTCACCCACTGGCATGGGCGTCGCGAGGGGGGGGCAAGGGGGGGCACTTGCCCCCCCCCCCTGGAAAAGCAAAAAAAAAAAAAAAAAAAAAAGAAGGAAGAAAAAAAAAAAAAAGAGAAAAAGAAAGAAAGAGGCGCGAAGTCATAGTGGTGTAAATTTAATGGGGGGGGGGGGCAAAATATCCCTGCCCCCCTCTAAAACTGATAAATCGAGAATGTGTTGAGAAATACAGGCATTTTTTGGCAAAAAAATTTTTGCCCCCCTCTAGAAAAAATCCTGGTGACGCCCATGCCCACTGACGCAGGCTAGCTGCATGTATACTACATGTAGGAATAAAATTTACATAATGTTTGTCGTTCTGAAGCACACGGGCATTAGAGTTACCAATGCAAGGTGTGGCTTGTTTTACTGGTGCCTAGAGAGTGGAGTAGGGTCTATGAAACACCAGTGCCTAGGGCCTATCCGGGCCTGTATCAGTAGTAAATAGAATGACACTTAGCTGTTTCCTTTCTGGTCAAAGTAGGATCATGGTAATGGAATGCCAAAGAGGCATTTAATGTGATCACCTAATTGGTGATGCACTTCCGCAATCGGTGATGCGTATTCATGATCGGTGATGAACTTCTGCAACCGGTGATCAACTAGTTTTACTAGTGATGCATATTCACGAGCGATGATGGACTTTTATGATCGGTGAAGGACTTCACGATCGGTGATGGACTTTTATGATCGGTGAAGGACTTCGCGATCGGTGATGGACTTTTATGATCAGTGAAGGACTTCGCGATCGGTGATGGACTTTTTGCAATCGTGATGGACTTGCACGACCGGTGATGGACTTTCGTGATCGGTGATCAACTTTGCAATCGGTGATGGACTTTCGCGATCGGTGATGGACTTTCTTGATCGGTGATCAACTTTGCGATCGGTGATGGGCATTTGCGATCGGTCATGATGGACTTTCGCAACCCATGTGATCAGTTTTGCAATCAGTTGTGTTATCACACTGATTTATCAGTTCCTAGCTCCATGATATCCCCATGGCTCTATGATATCACCAACTTTAGAACTGGAGCAATTTTACAAATTTACATCATTTGTAGATTTTATTCAACTGGTTAATGCATTAATTTGGCCACTGTGAATGTGAAGAGACTTATTTTTGTCGGTACATAGGTTACTGTTGTGGTATAGTCCTATTCGGACTATTTAGGTGTTGGGCCTTGAGCCCAATGCCTATTGGTTTTGTAAGATTTTACTGTTTTTATTCTTCTCAGCATATTCTCAGGAAATCCTTCTCCAGAACTGTTTGGAGAAATGGAAACATATATGAACTTCATTTGTCAATACATGAATGCCCAATCCACCGCAGATTGTTTTTTTTTTGCAATTACGTAATCATGACGCCATCATGGGTCACGTGACGTCACTCGAAGTTTAATAAATTTAATCTTTGAAATTCCATATAAAATCAACCGTGAGAGACAGGAACCTGAAATTTGCAGGAATCGACATGGTAATACATGATCTTCATTTTATGTTGTGCGCGTAAAATCACGTGACCCTTCCTTCCGGTCGAAACCGGAAGTGCCTAATTTAAAAGTGGAAAAAGATATGAACTTGCTTTTAACGATTTAAGTGTCTGCCTGGATTGACCTTTCAAAAAAAGTAATGGGTGACGCCATGAAGTGTTGGAGCGCCTCTAGCGGCAGGTTAAAAAACGTCAAAAACGCATTTTCACTTGCTTTCTGTGGCGAAGTTTCAGTAATCGCTTCAGAATTAATGTACATGATGACCATAATGCAGACAACAACTGTGCGCGAAAAAAAATTGATTACGTCATCAGACAGGAAGTTACAATAAAAAGACCTTTAAATCTTAAAAAATTGCTAGAAACTATACCGTGATAGATATAATCAAGATTTGGCTGTATACAGCACAGTAAATATAGCTCTGGATGTTTCTGGTAATGACGTCATAATGACGTCATCAAGTATCGTATTCCAAGCAATCAAAGATTATAATCAACCGCTACAGATTTGATTTGTTCTTTATGGCAATCGATACAATATTGTAGGGTCTTCATGTTTGGTATTAAGTGCAAATCACGTGACCCTTTCTTCCGGTCGAAACCGGAAGTGCCTTATTATTTGAAATTGGCAGAAGATGCGAACTTGCTTTCAACGATGTGAGTGTCTGCCTAGGCAGTACTGTACAAACATATTACAGGTGACGTCATCAAATGTTAGAGGCCCTCTAGCGGCAGTTTAAAAACGTCGAAAACGCATTATCACTTGATGTATGTGGCGAAATTTGCGGTAATCACTTCAAACCTAACATACATGATGAACTTAATGCAGAAAAGACCTGTGCGCGAAAAAAAAAATGGATGACGTCATCAGACCGGAAGTTATAAAGAAAAGACCTTTAAACCTTAAACAAATTGCTAAAAAATAAACCGTGAGAGATATAATCAAGATGTGGCTATATATAGCAGAGTAAAATATAGCTCTGGAGGTTTCTGGCGATGACGTCACAATGATGTCATCAGGTGTCATATTACAAGCAAATAAATATTTCCATATTTAATCTTTGAAAATCAATATAAAATCAACTGCTACAGATTTGATTTTGTTTTTTATGGCATCGATACAATATTGCAGGGTCTTCATTTTGCTTTTAAGTGCAAAATCACGTGACCCTTCCTCCAGTCGAAACCGGAAGTGCTTTATTAATTGAAATTGGCAGAAGATGCGATTCGAGTGTCTGCCTAGGCAGTACTGTACAAACATTTTACAGGTGACGTCATCAAATGTTAGAGCGCCCTCTGGCGGCATGTTAAAAAGTCAAACATAAACATGCATATTTTGAGTTGATGTGTGTGGCAAAGTTTGCTGTAATCCATGGCCCACCACTGTGTGGGTGTTCCTACAGCCTGTAGTTATTTTTATTTTTTTAAAAACATTATTCAATGTTTTCCTTTGAAAACTCCGATGTGTAAGTACCCCCCCCCCAAAAAAAAAAATTAAAAGACTATGCACATGGTGAATCATTATTTATTAGTGAAAGAATATGTAACATTTGGGTTAAATAGCGAATGTATTTTCTGTTTGTTTGCACTCCACAATTAAACAAGCTCAGCCACAATACTGATGACTGTGGGTTCAATAACTGTTTAATATTTCTGGGCTACAGAAAATAAAGCCTACAACAGCTGTCAATACAAGCAAGGGAATACATTACTTACCAAAGATCTTGGAATGTAAACACAACCACACAGAGTTGAGTTAAAATTTCCACGCGTTTAGTGCAATAATTGAGCTCAGTTCTTTCTCTTGATAATGATAAGCCAATAACACAAAGCAACAGGTGATTTATCCGCATATTAGGAGGCCAAGCCTGTGTACAAAAAAACCTAATGTTTATTTGTCGGTATGTGACATGTGTGTATGGGGGGGGGGGGGGTATAAACTTAACAACTTCCAGTCAACTGTATCGTGGAATATGAGTTAAGATTGATTTTGATCCATGACAACAGAGCACAGCTAGTGCTGTAAAAACCCTTCCCTTTTATAAGAAAATTTACACTGTGTGTTCTGTTGTTGGTGCTAAACCAAAACTGATATTACTCGAGCTTGACCTCAGTCCACTTGATGTACGTTTGCTGGGCCCGCGTTCCTGGGCAAACCACAAAAGGATAATGCAGAGGCCGGGGTGATAAAACAAAGTCAGTCAGCTGGAAGAAAACCTTATATGAATAATAATGAAGTAGTGAAAGTTGATATGGAAGTATTCTGCAGAGAATTGCAAATTGTTGGTAATCTCGTCAGAGGGGGGCAATATTAAACAACAACAGATTTGTCCACAGTGGTCTTAGACAACAGTGAATACTCATTACAAAATGTACACTGTATAAAAGTTGGATAAAAACACTGTTGGGCAATGTAATTTACACAACATGAAATTACCTCATATTGGGTTGAATGGGTAAAAACTGTCAAAACTATTGGAGGGGAAGAATTTGACCAAGACTAGAGTGTATATTGTAGGCACGTTGAATAATTCCACCATTATTGTCGAATTATCAACCCATTCTGTTCAACTTTTTTACAGTGTATACAATCAGAAAAGAATGAATAATAATTTCAAATTTTAAAAATGAAAATAATCTAAACTCTTGTAGAAAAACATACCGTGGACTATTGATACATTACAACTATAAGCAATTAAAACTCTGCATCCTGGTTATATTATATGAATTAACGATAATATAGCTGTAGCGGACGTTGTGAATAATGTCCTTTCTTGTGTTTTGTCTTTAATTTGTACCATAATCATCTATAGGTTTAGAAAATATGTTTTCCTTATTATTTAGCTTATACCATGTACAATTTAGTGTAAGATCCCTTGACATCATACATACACCATGAGGCTGTACGTGATAGCCACACCAGGCCCTTTGTACAGAAGTGAACAGATAACAGAACAGATACTTCAGTCCTGATCGCCTTTAACACTCTTCCAGGCCTGGGTGGCGGTCTCCATAGCAACCTCTCCCAACTCCAGACCAAAACGTGTCCCTAGTGTACTATAATTCATCATCCTGCTAGGGCACTGTGCATTTGACCATAGTTTAGCCCTATTCCCAGTGTGACAGTGTACAAGGTAACCACACATCCATGCTTTTATACACCTGGACACCCAATTTTGGCAACACTCCCAATGTACAAAACCTTCCTTCCATCAAATCTTCCATCAAACTTTCGTTTCTTCAAACATTGGTTCAACCCATCAGTCTTAACCAACATAAACAGTTTTCAAAACTGAACTGTGTTCAACTGTAATAAAGGAAGTGTATATATTGTACCATGGGACCACATTTAATTTCTTCATAAATTTAGCTGCAAGTCATAACTGTAGTCAGCTATCTACAGCTAAAATCACTAATTAATGCCAAAAAATGATTCGAAAATTCCATCGGTTACGTACTGTTCATGAAGTGACTTATCACTAGCGAAAGGCATGAAAAACTGGAAGAGCAAATTAGGTCTCTGCACATTTGCAATGGCCACATTAATTAATGCATTATCTAGTTTAATACATCTACATATGATATAAATTTGTAAAAATTGCTCCAGTTCTTACAACAAGTCAGTAATATCATGGAGCAAGGAACTGATAAATCAGTGTGAAACGTGTCAATGATTAGACGCCACACAACAACCGATTGCAAAACTGATCACACAGTCGCGAAAGTCCATCACAATCGCAAATGTCCATCACGATCTCAAGACCATCACCGATTAAATGCCTCTTTGGCGTTCTTGTTTCGCCAAAGAGGCATTTAATCTGTGATGGACTTTCGCGATCGGTGAACAAAGTTGCGATCAACGGTCGTTGATCACCGGTCGTGCAAGTCCATCACCAATTGCAAAAGTCCATCACCAATCGTGAAGTCCTTCACCGATCACGAAAGTCTACCACCACTCGTGAATATGCATCACCAGTAAAAGTTGATCACGGGTCGCAAAAGACCATCACCGATGTGAATATGCATCATCGATTGCAAAAGTGCATCACCGATTCGATGATCACATTAAATGCCTCTTTGGCATTCCATAATTTTGACACTTGTTGAGGTTTATGTCTATTAAGTAATATTGACTTTGAAAAGCCAAAAATCAGTAATTTGTTCATATTGGCACGAATGACTTGTCAGTAGATCCCTTTGCATTCACCAGCGTATTCTTGTCCTGGTGGAGGACACCAAGTTGCTGTACCCACAATCCCAAATTGTTTGGTTGGATATTTTACCTGTGTTTTCTACTTTGGGCAATAGCTCAGGCTTCCAATGACAGGAAGCGTTTCACTAACAAATGGGCTAAGTCTCTCTCTCCTAAAATGGGGATAAAATTATTCATCACCCTAGTTTCATGGGACAACCATGCACTTTTTCAGGTATAATGGAGCGCAATTGTTGAATGCGGGGATTCAGTGGTTCTAACCAACTTGGTGGTTGGCATTTCAACCCTTATGTAGTTCTCTATCTCATCATCTGGCCTGTCCCGTCGTAAACGACGATGAGTTCGACATCTTTCACAATCGTCAATGTAGGTCTGTGAAGAGACTGAATGCCCTGAGTGGATAGCAGAGCGCCAGGAGGAGTGACCCAGTGCAACAGACTCCCAGGTATCATGCGGAATGTCCAAGGCAGACAAGTCTTGCTTAAGGACGTCCTTGAAGCACAACCTAGGATGACCACGAGGACGTGGGGCATCAGCCAGTTCACCGTAGAAGATGTCCTTAGGGAGGCGGACCATCATCCATTCTGCGAACATGAACGGTCCATCGAAGGTGACGTACTCTCAGCATGGTGAACATATCAGTCGCTCCAGTGAGAGCAAGGACGGAGGAGTTCGGAACGCGGTCTTTCAGGTGATGTCAAGTATGGAACGAAAGCAAACGGAAGTGAAATGAATTTAAGCGTCGCTCCTGGTGTCTGTATGTGGCCCAAGTCTCGCTGCAGTAAAGTAGGACACTCAGTACGCAAGTGTGTACACACGGATTTTAAGATTGATGGAGAGGTCCGGTTGTCCCACACGCGGGAACGAAGCTGACCAAAGGTGGTTGAAGCCTTCCCAATGCGAGTGTCGATCTCCGCATCCGAGAGTTGTTGTTAGTGATCGTGGAACCAAGGTAGCAGAACTTGTTTACCACACTTAGTGCTGAACCATTGATGTAGATGTTGGGTAGAGCTGGTGTCCCCTGAGAGAGAAATACTGTTTTTGTTGAGGCTAATCTTCATGCCAAACTCCGAGCACGCTTTGGCAAAAGAGTTGCAGAGGTCTTGAAGTTCAGCTTGAAGTTCAGGAGTGTGCAACAAAGGCAGCGTCGTCTGCATACAAGAGCTCTCTGATGAGAACCTTTCTGATCTTTGTTCTTGAACGGAGGCATGAGAGGTTAAAAAACTTCCCAGAGCTGCGGGTGTGGAGCAGTACTCCTGAGGGGTCAGGAATGCACGGTGAAGTAATGCAGAGGAGTAGATTCCAAACAGGGTGGGAGCAAGCACACACCCCTGTTTGACGCCCTGGTGAATGTCAAACTTCCTGGATTTGGAGCCGTTGTGTTGGACTGTAGCTTTCATGTCCTCATGAAATCCCATCAAAATGGCTAGTAGGGTGTCTGGGCAGCCTAAGTGCTTCAAGATGACAAACAAGCCTGACCGGTCACGAGGTCGAAAGCTTTTGTCAGGTCAACAAACACAGCAAAAAAGTGGGCGCTGCTGCTCTGCACATTTCTACTGGAGCTGACGCAGAGAAAATATCGCATCAGTGGTAGAGCGAGACGAACGAAAAGCCACATTGGCTCTCAGGAAGGATCTTGTTGGCAATGACCTGCAGCCTAGGCAGTAGCACACGGCAGAAGACCTTGCCAGCTAAGCTCAGTAGAGAGATGCCCCTGTAATTATTGCAGTCTTTGTTATTATTGCAATTATTATTGCCTTTGTTTTTGTCGAGCTGCGCTGACGGGTCAGTGAGGATATCGCCACTCGTAGACAGCAACGGAGAGGACTTCACCAGAGTCGGCACAATGTTGGCTACGTTCGCTGAGATTAGTCCAATAGCGACGGAGGGCTGAAAGGGTTAGGCATTGAAACATTAGCCTTTGCAGCTCGGAGTCTGCCAACGAGGAACGGGTGTTGCGTACGCTGACCTTTGCTCTGGCTGTGCGCTTAGCCTCGAGAGCCGGAAGTAGTATGTTGGCAGCGTCGCGGAAACCAGTCTGGTTGTAACCGAGGGCGATGACCAAAGGCACTTCGAGCACTGTCCATGACGTAGAGCGGAACCTGGACCATGCATCTACAGAGTTGTTTGGCACAGGGGAAGAGTTGAAATGACCAGTGAGCAGCGTCTGGAACTGGGCGACACAGAGAGTGTCCTTTGTAGTGGCCGTGTCAATTGCAGGAGAAGGCCTCGGCTGTGCATGGTGGAACCGCTTAGGAAGCATTTTCAGCTTACAGCGAACAAGTGCATGGTCTGTGCTGCAGTCGGCAGAGTGCATGCTACGGCAATGAAGGACATCGCATAGCTGCCTCTTTCTGATGATGATGTGATCAAGTTGATGCCAGCGGCATGAGCGGGGATGCATCCAGGTGACCTTGGAGCGAAGTGAGCCAGCGAGAAACGTGCTAGCAACGCACAGATTGAGACTAGCACAGAGTTCAAGAAGCCGTTGGCCATTCTCATTCATTTTTCCGAGGCCATGGGGCCCAGCACACCTCTCCAAGCATTGCAATCAGAACCGATCTGAGCATTGAAGTCTCCAATGAGAGCAATACTGTCGCCAGTGGTATGCTGCGTAACGTCTCGCTGAGCTGTAGGTAGAAACATCCTTGGACTCTGATGTAGACATCAAAGTAGGGGCGTAGGCGAAGATGATGGTAATAAATCCGCTTCTGAGACCCAAGCGCAAGGACATGAGGCCAGGCGAAATGGAGATGGGATGCTGGATACATGGGAGAAAGGAGTTTTTTACTGCAAGGCCAACCCCATGCATAGGTCTTTCAGTGTCTGGGTAGCCGCTCCAAAAAGGTGAGTTCGCCTCCCGAGTCGAGCCACTACCAGTGAGCCACGTCTCACTGAGAGCAGAGACACTGATGCCTAGTCGAGTGAGTTCGAGGTCGATGATTGCCGACTTCCTTAAGGAAGAAGATTGAAAGTTCAAGCGGATGTTTAGGGAGCGAACATTCCAACAAGCTAAAACTAGGGGGCAGTAGCAGGATGACGACCCAGATGCGCCTGCCTGGAACGCAAGCCTTGCCGGGCAACGAAGGTCCCTGAAAGGGATGACCCCCGAGTTGCGGTATCTGTGATTTAGTAGTTGTACCATCATGATTGTGGGACGCCGAGCGCCGAGGCAAATTAGTGTAAGCGAAGGGTTGCCCAGGACAGACGCTTACCTCTGGACCTTAACTCATCGAATCAAGCGGAACGCGCAAGCGTGACAGCTGGGATGGGGAAAGGTTGCCCCGCAGTAGCAACTAACTGTGCTTCGTGACCGCTAACCGTTGACTTGAGGTAATCCAAGTTCATCCGTATGTCGGTCAGCTACAACCCGCCTGGAACACAGCAGAAGGTGGTCATGCCGGAAATGCAGCTGCCGGCCCCTGCTGCCGAGCTGACATTATTTAACCTAGTAGGGGGTTTAAATCAGAGTTTGCCTTCTCCTAGATGGGCTGCCAACCAAGGCTACGAGCCCCATCTACCCGAGTTTAAAATCAGAGTGGCTGTCTCCTAGGTGGACTACCTCACAAGTTAACGAGCTCCACCTGCCTGGAGCCAACTGGTTTTAAGGCGCCAGAAATCCGCCTTCACATCCCTGCCCTCAGTTCGAAACGGGGATCGGCATCGTGAAGCCGGGCAGTAGGAGTTTGAATTAGGAGAGGCTATTCGAGACGCTGATCATATGGAGCATTTCATGGATGCGAAGGGCTCAATCCTCCTCACCACCCGATCATCCTAAAACCTTGTTCTCTAACTTGTTCATTAATCAGTAAGTCTTTTATCCTGATGCCTGTCAGATTTAATTAAATATTCATAAATACCTAAGACAGTTTACGCATTCCTATTGGTCGAGAGCCCGTCACGTGGCCGGTCTTAAACGGATGATAAAGGACATGGCTAGCTGGTCTTAAACGCTTTTCCAGTGTCACATGAAATTGGACTCCTATGAAATCCGGTGCCTTTTAACGTTTCATTGGTTGAACGTTCAAATTCCTCCCGTATGCATGCGCAATGTACTACCAGTGAATCAGTATTTCATGGCCAATGTTCCTATAAGTAACAAGTTGTGGAGGGGCATTCCATATTAAAGTCAGAGGGGTGTTTCGTAAAACATAATGTAAAATTGTTGAACAAAATGGTTGGCAACGTCTAGTTTTTGACATTTTTTTTAAATTTTGGACCGAAAAAGGTATTTATGAATGGGAATAAATGTGTGTTCGGTCGGTATTAAACCACTCTGTTTAAGACCGGTTTGAGTCTGGATGGGCGATAATTACCCTCGGCTTCGCCTCGGGTAATTATCACCCATCCAGACTCAAACCGGTCTTAAACAGAGTGTTATAACACCTCCCAAACACACATTTATTCCCTTAATCAACTTTGGTGAATAGTTGAAATGGATTGCTGTTTAGTGGTGGCTTTTCTTCCTGTTGGGGTGTGCTTCACACATGTGGCATTTTAAACAAGATTCGCCATCTCTTAATACATACATGATTTGACTGTATTATTATTGTTATAGTTATTGTCACAGTTGATATTGTTACGGATATTGATGTGTGTTATAATACACTGTGATGTGAACTTTGTAAGGGGTCAGCCACTCTCTCTTATGTACCCAGGTGTGCTCAGGCATGGATTAAGTGTTACGTAGGCCCTAGGCACCGGCGTTCCGAAGGCCCTATTAATTAAAGTACAAAGCACTGTAAAAACCAAGCCAGGCCAAATTGGTATAGTCCTAGCTCTACAATCCTGTTGGCACCAAGGGCGTCAATTGCTTCTCAAAATGGGTGGTACATACATGTGTATCTTGATCGGAACTAATGCGAGTGCAAAGCCTTATTAAGGGCCCCGAAAAAATTGGATTCTAGACGCTGTGTGGTGGGATCTGAGGCAATTTCTGACTACTGGCAAGGTTTTAGCAAAAAATCAATCATTTAAACATCATTTTCGAGTTTGGAGTCATTAAATCAGCTATTCTGAGCTGTAGAATCAAAATGTAGGCTATACATATATTATTCAGGGACGAAAATAGGTGGTTTTTTTGGGGGGGGGGGGGATGACATGTCCCCCAACGCAGTCCCAACTGATCGACACCCATGGTTGGCTCCGTGCATCAGAACGACAGACTCTAAACGTAAACTTTATACGTGTGGCCTAAATGTACATAATGTATGCCTACATGCTGACAGCGTCAGTTGGTGAAATAGACAATTCTGTGAGAAAGACCCTAAAACTTTTAACAAATTTTTCTGTGCGCGTGGGAGTATGTAAACACGGCAATCGTGGACCTAGGACAAAAGGGTTAGGGCACAAAACAATACGTCCACGATTGGCCGAACGTCCATGATTGAAATTCGTGTGCAAAACCAATAAGAGCTGTTGCTTATAAAAACAAAGTACAAAAAAAAGGAATGAGGATTAGGGACAATAAAGGGGGTCCATGATTGTGTGTTTACATCAGTGTGCGTGTGTGTGGGTAGGCCTATTATGTGTTTTACACTGCAGTATTTTCGTAGGCCCCCGAATTTTTCGTAGGCCCTAGGCACAGTGCCTACTGTGCCTATTGGGTAATCCGGGCCTGGGTGTGCTATATCTTCCATAGCACAACCATGGCTGTCCCCCAAAAATGTTGACCAGATGGTTCTGGCATGATTACTCCTGGGCCTGTGTGCCCATTCATTAATGATTGCATGGCCTGGGTGCCAAATGGTAATCGATGTACATGTACATTGGACTTGGATGTCCATTGATTGTGTGGTTGATAGTTTGAGCCTGGTAGCCCATTATACCTGGGTGTTAATTGATTGTGTGGTTGATATGTTTGGGCCTGGTAGCCCATTGGACCTGGGTGTCCATTGATTGCGTGGTGTGATATGTTTGGGCCTGGTAGCCCATTGGACATGGGTGTCCATTCAAGTGTTGTAGTCGAGTACCAAAACTAGAGTACCAAGTTTTCCGAGTACAAACAGTGTCGAGTACAGGCCGAGTCCGAGTACTTTTCAGTCGAGTCCTGGGCCAAAAATCCGAGTTCGAATTTTCAGAGTCCGAGTATGGGCCGAGTACGAGTACAAAGATCTCGAGTACATCCCGAGTACATTTTTAAACTAAAGTATTATGGAAATTAGCACTGTTACTTACATGTAATATGTAAAGTAATTACCCAGTATTCCAAGAAATTAACACGTACACATAATAAAAAGTGTTGTTTTTGCTTGGAATTGTTGATTTATTGACGATCTTCCTCATTCTGAAGGTTAGGACAAGAGTCGGTTTGCAATGCTTGTAAGTACCTTTTCATTTTGTGTTCCGCCAGAGAATGTGACGCGTTTCCAGTGATATGCACAACCTCTTCCCAAGGATACGATCTTTCCGTGTCTTGTTAGAAAATGCCTCATGTGATGAACGCACATGCAGCCCATGGAAAGAAGGTTGCGATTTATTTCGCTGGTATTCTTGTAGATTCGGTAGGAATAGGACAGTAAAAAATGTGC
>NW_022145459.1:0-25000 GCF_000002235.5 Strongylocentrotus purpuratus
TATATACACCATTACATTATCATTTTGAAACTAGTATACAATATGTTTTGTAAAGATTCTGTTGCACTGGTATGTACATAACTGTAGGACACCAAACGTTTTCCATTTACAGACATCTAAATATTTTTTAAACCATGACCCAGAATGAAATGATCTGATTGGAAATCAAAGATAAAGTTAAATTAAACATTATAACATTGCAAGCTTGTAAATAAATCAATTATTTATACACCATTCTTCAGTTTAATAGTAAGGTTAGAAATTTGCAGAACACCAAAGTTATGTACACATCACAAAAATTGTATCATATGTAAATAGAATAAGAAAGTAAAATACTAGGAATTGACTCAACAGAAATGTTAATTATTACATAGATTCTACATCAAGATGAAAAAGAATCCTAAGTTTTGCATCCCATTAGTAAAAATCTGGTAACCAATTAGTCCATGTTTTGAATGTAACATCATAGGCCTTTTTTCATCATAAAATTGCTCTAAAATCTTTATTTTGAACTCAATGAAACCTTGTTTTGAGCTTCCCCAAATGGTACTTTCTAATATAAAAATGCTAATTTGTGTCTGGGTCTCATGGTTTTGGATTGACAATTTCCCAGTGTTCAATCTAAGTGTACCCTTGATTTGAGCCATGCACATGTACTAAAATCCAATTATGACAGGCAATTCTTGGCAAGTTTGTAATTATGGCTCATCATCTTTATCATTCATTTTAGATGAAAGTCAGTATTCCTCAATATCAAACTTCACTTTCCATATATTCAATCAGCACAATTTTACATTCAAGAAGAGACATGATTTTATTTGTTAACAAAGTATTTGTTAAAATGTGAGAATCTGGGTAACTGATTCCAACCATATTTTCAATCTATTTGAAAGAATCGATGGCACACAACCAGATACTGGTTGTGTACACACAGACACAGCAAACAAAAAGTGGAGTGGTTTATTTGAAAACAAAATGTCAAATATGAGACTTACTCTTTGCTTCATCTTTAGCATAGTATAGTGAGACAAATAATTGTGATAATGAAATAGTTTAGTTCAGTAATTGTATAACACTATATGGTAAAAAACATGCATTTATTATGAAATATCAGATTTACATTAAAATTTATCGCAAAATTGCAATAAAGACTGCAAACTCAGTCTGAAGAGCTGAAACTATCACATAAATTATTACTTACTAGTGAATATCCTGATCTCTGCAGCCATTTTGACAAAACACTTTAAATTTCAGAAAATCAACAGAATATTTGTCTACAGCAGCAATCACGAACGAACGGCATAAAGGTAGTAGTTTCTCTGCATAGAACCACTACATGTGTACAGTATATATCATGGTGCATATACACAAGTACAAGGCCACTGAATTATTATTCTTATAAATATGTGTGGCATTGAGCATATTGTGTGCAGGTGTTATGCACACTTTAGAAATAGGGAAAATGTCAACATGCACAGACTGCAATTAATCATGAAGCTAGTCTAATTCAATCATTGAGTGATATTAATAAATCATTATATATTTACTATCAAAAGACCAACTACATTTACTTTTCTGCATATAACCTCCTCATTTCATATTTTTGAAAATAATTAGACCTCCATGTGCTTATTAGATTTGAACCTAACCTACATGAGTAAGAGGAAAATAAGCTTTTCTAAAATCATGAATACTTTTAAGATTGCATGTCTAACAGTTTTCTGTAATCCAAACATTATCACAGATTGTTACGAGATCTTTAGTTATAACTCTGAATATCAATAACAGGATCATAACCAGGATTCCACACTAAATTTTTGGAAGGGGGGTCTGGAATGAAGTTTTTTTACAATCTGTAAGCATGAGCCCTACGTAAAACGTTCCCCATTTCAGGGGTCCAGACACCAGACTTATATTTTCTGTGCCCATGTTTCCAGGGTGCCTGTTAGTGTCAAGCCCTGTCACACAGAAAATATAAGTCTGGAGTCTGGACCCCTGAAACGGGGAACGTTTTAACTTTTACGTAGGGCTCATTGTAAAAAACTTCATTCCAGACCCCCTTCCAAAAAGTTAGTGTGAAATTACCTTCCATCCCTTGACTACAGACGCACAGAGCAGACATGATTCAGATCCATGGTCTATATGACCAGGATCCAGCCCACTTCTTTGACCATCCAACTGATAGTAGAAACCGTAGCCATCGATACAAGATCACTAAGAAGCAAGTTTACTCAAAGCTTAGACATGGCTCCTTTTAGAGCAAGTCACTTAATATTTTTAAATCCAATTTGTCTAAATTTTGGTCGTCAAGAAAAGATCAATTAGACCCAGAAGAGTCCTTTGTTCGTCACTAAACATTTGTCCCAATATGGATTCTTCATCCTAATGTCAACGAGAGGCAAATAAGTTTTTAACTTTAAATGCCTACCTTCAAGGTAGGCATATAACACTGGATTGCTTTATAAATACTCACGGCCATTTATTTCCTCCATCTTGGATATCAGATATTAGGCTTGTACAGTCGAAATGGGATCTGAAGATGGCTTCTTATCCGTTTCCCGGTAGCCTTAAACTCAGCTTCACTTGGTAGAAATGTTTCCTCATCGAAACCAAGCTCAGTAGAATCTCCTCACTGTGATTTCAAACATAAAGTTTTGGGATTAAATACCATCCAAAATTTAAATCAATTGCATAATATTTGAGAGCTTTGACTCCTCATATACTGTCAGTATTCTGTTTTCAATTACAAATTAAAAAGACTATTATCATTTCCTATAGCTTCTCAGTCAGTAAGCAAGAATGCTATACATACCAATAGTCCCATAGTCACTTGTACACTGTATACACTACAGGGAAACATTTTCTTTCTCTACTAGCCAAGCCTTATTAGCTTAAGGCCAAATATGCATAATAAGTCTACTATTCATGACTACTCAATCATAGCATTTGTCTGTCTGCATGTATGCCACAAGAACTCAGGCATGGCAATCTCTCAACCAAATCCAAATTAACAATATTTGCTGTAGGGCCCCCAATAGCTATCATCTCCAACTATTAACAGTGCACACTTAAAGGCAATAACACTTGATATCATATCCTCCTATTCAGTATTCACATAAAGTCATATTTATAGGCCTTTAAAGAAAAAGATGTTTTATTGCCCTTTACACTGTAGGTGCCGAAACATGGATCGGTCTGTCAGAATTTTTTTTTTTTAAACCACCCTCTTTTGGCTGATATTTCTCATTTTTAAATGCTTTAATATTTAAAAAAAAAAAAAAAATTAAAAGCCGAGATTTATGTGTCGGTCGCAAAGGGCAATACAACATCCTTTTTTTCCCAGGCCTTATTATACTGTCATAAGTGGATTATAAGTGGACATGAATATAAAGCATTAGTCACTGGTACAGACTGTCTGATACACTGCACAACAACAGTATTCTCCTGGTTTTCTCTGTGTTAAAAAGTCTCATTCTTTGAGTCTTTCGCCACTATTCATTTTACCTCAAGTTTTCTGCTTCTATTAAAGTGAGTTGGTAACATTGCCTCAGATTCTGAAACAAAATCCTAAATTTAGCTCATGCTGCAATCATAATTATAAACCTGTAGGTCAGTCAGGAATCCCAGACTTTTACAAGCCGATCGCCTGTCTGATTATCAAGATATTTATGATTAGAAATAGAAATTTCATTTTTCGTTTTCCTAACGGTTTTTATAGCACTACAGTCTATTGGGGAAAATGAGTACTAGTAAAATTGGTCACTCAAAGATTTTTACTTTTTATGAGGCACTTCATGACCAGTTTGAAGTGCAATTTTTTTAGGGCTTCAATATTACACAGAGCTGCCAACCTTGTGCGACCGAAAAAAGGAATCATGATGGCAAAAAAAAGGAATTTCAAGCAAAAAAAAAGGAATTCATAAAAACAAAACTTACAACCACGCACGACACAGTTTCAATGCAGAAATGTTCATTCATCATGCTGTTTTTTCCATAAAAGCAGGTAATTTTTTTTGTTATTTTTGTTATTATCGGCATTTCATTTTTTTGAAGAATATTTTTCTCTTTAAGTATGTTTTAAAATTAGTTTTCTATTGAATTTGTGATCACCATTTTAGGGTAGTTGTTTGATGTGCAGTATGTAAAAAAAAAAAAAAAAAATTAAAAAACGTATTTTATGAAGAATAAACGTAATACCGTAATTTGGACGAAAAAAACAGAGTATTCCGGCAAAAATGGAATGGTTGGCAGCTCTGATTACACCATATCACAGACACTGATAACATGTAGGGTCATGCATCTCAGATTTAACATTGTTAAACGATGCCTTTAAAAGTAAAACCAACTTCATATCATGGTGGGCATCCCCTTTAATGCACAATCTGAGCTGTTATTACTTTTTTGCTGGTAGGAGATGAATGACTAGATTTGCAGGCTGATTACTATGTTGAAAGAGATTTAGAAGCTAAGAGAACAAAATATAATACCACTTCAGATTCATTTTACTATATAGATTGCACTACAGGCTCTTAAGCATCATCAGCAATGGCTTCCTACACCACTTTAAAAAACATGGCAAAACAAGAACTACTTTGTGTGTAAATAAGTTCCATGTCACCTTTCTGAGTGTTAAAAGAAACAGAAAAGTGAAGCTCATTGTGCTTACATATATTTAATATTATTTTATGAGCAGCAGCCTCCCTCCTTCTCTTAGGCTACTGTGTCATGTGTGCACAAACCCATGACTCTTAATATTGACTAAATATTAGATGGCACCACACCTTTTTGATCAGTTTTGTTCTTGACATAATAAAATTATCCAATGCAAACTTGTGTGAACTGTTTTCTGAAAAACTTTGATATCTTATTTTGAAATGATTTGAAATACTGCTTCATATTTCCCCTTTTGAAACCAATGGTTGAATTAGTCAGGCACATTATTTGCCTTAGGGCATTCTCATCAGTTTCTATGACTCAGTCAATGCTTTAAGACTTATGTGACTGTACATTCTTTATGTGACAAGAGCAGATCTAACAAATACACATGTTTACTGCTATGTTTCTTTGATTACACATTAATCTTTATAGAGGCATCATCATGACGGTATATTGAAGAAAAAAGGAAAGAAAACATGCAGTCCTGGGAACAGTACAATCAACACTACAGACCTAATGATTGGTCAGCTGTCGGTAGGAAGGCTGTTACTACTATTGATAATACACAGCTATTATGAGGTTTTCTTGCGGGCGAGCAACAAACATTTGAAGGTCTATTATAACGAAGGGCAGATCTTACAACCATTCCATTAATCCTAATTTCTAGGACCAAGCTCAGTACCTCCACCAAATTTATACAAATCAAAATATACAATCTCAGCAATTCAGAGTCCATATTCAATAAGTCAGCTTGTATACAATCTCTGCATGAGCAGATTAAAGTTATTTGTACTACAATTTTGCAATATCCACTGAAAAAAATACATTTCTTATGATGCATCAAAGCTCATTCTATGTCATGTAGGTGCAAATTTTCTATTATAAGGGGAAACAAAAGTAATATGCATGAATGCTCACTTTAAATATTCTTGACTCTCTCCTGGCTTTCAGCACACAACACCATGTTTTTGTTATTTTGTATTATGTTTCACATATTACATGTTACACCAATGGAAAACAAATTTTCTGTAAAATATATGGACAATAAAGTCTTGAATACATACTTTGGGAGCTAGTGTCCGAGTGTGTAATCAACCTGTCTTCTTGTTTACACATTAGATACAACAAACTCTGAACTATTATAATCTCTACACAAGGATTCCTTCAAGGTGGCACACATTATATATGAAAAGAAAACGAAAGAGACAAACACTTGAAGGATATTATTTTCCAGTCCTTGGATGGAAATCTGAGAAAACTACTTTTTGACTCAATGGATATTAGATTACTAGAGCAGTGCTTTTGTTGGATGAAGAAGTAAGTAGCAATGAAATATCAAGCCTCATCGCCTCTCCCATTGAGGTATTAAACATCTGATATTATATCAGAGAGGCAATTGAAGGTAAGGAGCCTCAAAATCTACATTGCAAAAATTCTTTTCTTCTTCACTTATTTTTTTATTCCAGGAAAAATGAGGTCCTATACAATGTGTAGGAGCCCAGTCAAGTCTTAACAGAGTTATCATTAATTGGGTAATAAAGAGTATTTAAACAAATATTTAAACAAATTGTATAGACATGTACACCTGTAGTAGCTACTCATTTTTCTTTGTAGCCATGGTAACTGTAATTCAAGTAGATGGAGAGGAAATTAGCTAGCTGTTTAGAAAAAAAATGAAATGTTAACTTTGTCAGTTAGACAAATGCGGCCATGTATATCCCTAAGGTAGGCATTTTACACTCCCTTGCCATTTTAGGAAATAGAAAAGAATTGTTCATGATAAAGAATACTTCATCATCATCATCATAAGACCACTACTTGATTATAATAAAATGAATAGCCCAGTCTGAAAACAGGATTGATACTCTTTATTTTATGGAGCAACATGACAAACCAGGTGTGCACATGAATTTATAACAAAGCAAATCAATGCATTAGTTAATTATAGACTTTTACTAATATACCAAGTGATTTGACCAGGAGACCTACAGGATATCCTACACTCCCGTATAGATGATGATGATGATGAATTGATGATGAAGAAATGTAGTCTACAGACCAGTGTATAGATCTAGATCCAATGCCATCACTACTTTTACTTATTAGCTTTGAAAATATTGGGATGTCAATTGTTTATCATGGTTATTTGGTAGAGAGTTCTCCACTCCCACCAGGCCCATGTATCACACAATTTGCATACAAAATATGGTTATATATCAATACAGGTCGACATAGTTATCTGTATTCAAACGTGTCCACCATGTTATGATTATGTACACACGGCACAGACACACTTCCTAATCCGTACAAACTATTAGCTCTCCATTGACGATGCAAGTCAATTTAGTCGCCTTTAGCTTTCTGCCTATTGTGTGTTACATGCACAAAGTCAGTTGGTACACAGTCACTGCTGGTCGTTCGTTCGGCGATGTTTTGCAACTTTCCAAGACAGAAAAAACCTCCAGATTTACTCCCAAACCACACATGGCAAACTACCATAACATTCCAAAATAAAAGAAAATACACACAAACTTAAAGTAAATTTATAGATAACAGATTCTACCTCAAATCAATAACTTACCTGCCTGTTGCGGTGCTGAGCTGCTACCAGTAATTCACGTACACGCCTCTTCGCCCACAACTTTCTCTGTAATCGTATTGCACCCACACACAGCGTCCCGTATTAAAACAGGTACTCTCGTGTCCCATTACGTAACGCACCGCCTTGGCCTTCCCTCTCCTACATCACCACACCCCTGATATATATGACCCCGATTTCAGAGTTTAAAAAATGTATTTATCAATTTTACAGGTTTTCCTAGATTCATTTTCATTTATTGACCCTTTCTAATCAATATCAAATATTGTTTATTCGAGGCTGTTGATTTGCATTAATTCAATTGCCTTCTGTATTTGCTGTTTTCTACTATTGCAAGCCAGTGGATTTTTAATGCGATTTCCCAGGCTCAATTTAAATACCTTTGTATTTTATGAAATTGATAAAGTAAACTGAATAAAAATACGAGTATGATTTCGTCTTTTGGCGTTTATCTTAGCAATTACCTCCTTCTAAAGACTTGATGCTACCAGTTTGGATCAATTAGGCTAACATTGTGATTAATGTAGGAACTTATAGGTCAATGAACCTTAATTTAGAAAGAGCTTTAATTTAACTCAATTTAAATTTAAAAACAAATTTCAAATATTATTTTTCTAAAGAGGGGTTGAACATCGCACTGTAATGATTATAGTCGTGCGACTCGTGCCACTATGAACAATTCAGACTGATGTCTAATTTGTGAGGTATCTTCGAGGGAATTAGAAGATTATGTTGGCCTTTTCTTCGTTTTCTTTTTTGTAGTACTATGATGATGGGGAAAACAAAATATCAAAATTGCGACTATACAGCCACACCAGGGATGTCGGAATAGTTACATTGCACAGGTAGATGATTCAACTCACTCTATAGTGACGTTAAGTTTTCAGTCATAATTGAGGAGGGAGAGAGGGAGCTAGGGATATGTGATTTAATCTTACAAAATCAGTGAACTTTTCCTATTAATTCATCGGTTTTATTGCGTTGCCGAATTCTGAAATATTGAATTGAAAATGCATCATAATAGTAACTAACTAACTAACCATCAATTTTGATCTGAATATCAGGAAGGCCCATGAACTAATGTAATAAATATGCCCCACTCATTCACGACGTCTAAGCCGGAAATTTCAAAGTATCCCTCTTGGCATTTGAAATAGGTATAGCCACTGTCTCCTGGCAAACAACAATTTCCGACATTTATCAAAATGGCTAACTCAGTCACACTCCACCGCCCAACACTGCTATCCAAACAAAATCTTTAAAATGGTAGTAGTGGTGTCTTCATTGTCCATCTTCCGTTCTAGACAAGACCCTCCCTACGTGGGTGTCACCCCCATTCTTCTTCACTAAGGAGTCTAATGATCCATATCAGATACATTATGATGTGATCTGAAATCTGTGCATGGACTGATGATCGTATAAACATGATTGCATAATCAATGTTATATTATGAATAATTAAATTATAAATAGTAAAAAACGAATGTAGTTTCGATATTTTTGTATTATTCTCATTAATATGATTCATGATTTACTCTCTAATCATTACCTGTCAAGGTGGACTTCTGCATGCTCTTCATCACTTCAAATACACTCTTCCTTTATTCTAATTTGCTCCTTTCTTTCTTCGCTTTCCCAGTAATTCCTCATTCCCACCTCGACCCCCCCCCCTCTCTCTCTCTCTCTCTCTTTTCTTTCTCTCTCTCTCTCTCTCTCTCTCTCTCTCTCTCTTTCACTGACTCTAGTCTATACCGCCCTCGGCCATCAATATACTCCACGTAATTTATCACATCATTCTCATACATGTATGGTAAAAACAACACCCTGTAATTTATTTATATTTAATCAAATTTTCCGAAACGTTAATTAACTCATAATCTCATCGAACTATGTATCGTATCTATACAACTTACTGTATGTTTTTGGAGATGCGAAGGTCGACGGTTTGAATCCCGACACGGCACTAATATCCTTTGGCAAGATATTAACCTGCACCTGCTACTCTCCACCCAGGTGTTAAATGGGTACCCGGTAGGATGCGACCGTCATTGTTGATCAAACAGTTTTTGAGCGTCATGTATAACGCCTAGCTGGAGTGCTCCCCAGGGAGTGGAGATCGTGCATACAATGTGTGCGGACAAGCACTGAATCCAATGACCGGGATAATAGTATATTTGTAAAGCGCTTAGAGACATTTGTATTAAGCGCTATATAAAAATTAAATATTATTATTATTATTATTATGTTGATATGTTATGCCCTGCTTAGGCAAATCCATTATCCTGGGACATGTATGCTATATTGTGATATAATGTCTGTACAATTATTATGACCTATATTGTAACACTGTCTATTTTGATTACAAGATAAATAACAAGTAAGATGCATTGGTGACATGGTAATTTAAACAACTAAACAATCTGTTGATTTACGAAAAGAAAACACAACGGTGATTTACGACTTCACCATCATGAAGGATGGTGCCAAACAGATCATAATCATAATCTCGATATTATGTTCCAACTAAGTAATAACGAGTTACCTCTCCCGATTTCCTCAATTTTTCAAAAAAATAACGAGCCTACATTCATAACTAGACAGTCGAACCACTTCCACACTCCTCGAATGAGAACGGCTTTTGCACAAAAAGCAATTACAAGTATTTACACCGGTCCAGTATTTTGGAATAACATAGATCCAAAGTTTTGTTATGGGGTCATGAATTTGGTTCAAATGAACCTATTGGACACATATGCGGTCCTACAATATATTCAGCGATCTTTGTCGCGGTTGAAATCGAGTCTAAAGTAATACAATTGTAAATAATAAACTCTTTATGTTGTATAGCTCCCTCTTAGGTCAATATATGAATTAAGCTATAAAACAATGTTTCTTGACTTGAATCAACCAATTAGCTATTCCCGTTTGGAAATTATATACCATCGCTAAATGTTCTGAAATTGTCATGGTCGCAGCTACCATTACACGGCCGTAGGCGCTATTTGACATTTATCCAAATTTACCGGGAGCACCGGTACATTTTTATATTCAATATTTCTTGAAAGCAGAAGTGTTTTCGGGACTAAATTTTCTAGTGCTTCTAATACATCCACAGGGGCATCCAAATATTTCCAAATTGTGAAGAATCACTATCCACCCAATTTCCAAAATTTCCCAAAACTTTGTATTACCTTTAAACAAAGCACCAGTCTATACACATTTAACAAAAAAAACACATAAAGATTAAACTTTTAAACACATATACATGATCGAATCTCAGTTTGTTAGACTCTCGACTCAATCTCTTTCTCCCTCATTATACTGATCTAACCTCCTTTTTCTAGAGCTTTTGCAATCACTCATTTTCCCTTTTGTGTATCTTTCTGTCTTTTTGCCTTTTACTATTTTCCTCCATTTTTTCCTCTCTTTTATTTTTCCCCCCCAAATCTATAATTTCTTAGCTACATATTTTTCTATTTATTAATTTCTAAGCATACTTTGTTCATGTTATATTTTAAAACAGCATCTGAAGAACTAACACTTCAACAAGCTCTGCTTCTAGTTAGTTCCTCTTTTCTCGTGCTTTTTCTATTATATTTGTCATTTCATTGCATATTTTTGTAATATACTTATTCATTGTATTATGTTTTGAATGAGAAATAAAATCATTTGAATCAATAAATATCCAGATTTTTCCGGATAGTGATATCAAATAATCTGTTTATTCACGAGAAGACCGTTGACAAATAACGTACATCTTTATATGGCTTAATCAAACAACTCCATAGAATAATACACACATCATAAATCAATCTACCCTCGCCGTCTTGTGATAGACCATAAACGTTAAATATCTATTTATTATTATTATTGTTTCTGCTTATCTCTAATAATACATACCGGGTAGTTCGGTGAACGAACTGTTCAACAGAGGGAGGAGTAAAAACTGCTTACTCAGCCTAAAACCTTACTAGGGTTGGAATATTGTTCATGAACTCATCTACTCATAGTAAGCGTTGTGGTTTAAATGATCATACAAAACATGTGACACATTGACGCATTTCTAATAGAAATTTCTCGTTTTATTAATGAAGTAATTAAACAGCAAATACAATATAACATAAAGAAATAAATCGCAATTATACAAAAAGTTATGACCCTCAGAAAAAATGTCTTTTAAGAAACTGTACATGGGACATGCTAAGGCAAAGCTTTTAATGCATGTCCAAAATGAATTAAGTTCTGTTTGCAATTGTTTCAAGGAAATCGGAGATTTCGTTGTCAAGTGGATGAGTCACTTGACTGGCAATGCAGGAAACGTTGTTTCGAATCCCGGCACGGAGCACTTGTACGCGTCCTTGGCGAGACATATACCAAGTTGTTTTAATAACGATAGTTATTAGGTGATACGTAACGAAGTCAACGTATCACCTTTTGATTTCGTCAAGATTTTCTTTTTTTTTTTTATTATTATTCTTCCTCGAATTTGTTCGCAGGATATCTCAAGACTCAATAAAGCCATTGTTATGAATCTTTCACTGATGATAGATCTTAGTCTAACTTAGAACTGCGTGACTTTTCAAAGACTCAAAGTCATCGTGACGTCATCCAGGCGCCATTTTGTAAAAATCAACTTATGATCATATCTTCATAACGGAAAGTAATTTTACATTCATATTTATCAAGATTAAGATCAATATCCGTCGGATCAATATGAGGTCAATAAATGCGCGCAAAAATGCGCGTACGCGTAGGCGCGCGCGTCAATGCGCGCGTAAAATTTTAAATTGCTCAAAATCGTCTTAAATTTTTTTTGCATACGTTTCAGGCCATTTTAAGCATTTCATAAAAAATCACGCAAAACACGCATTTTTGCACGTTTTCGTTCGTCACGGCCGAACGAAAAATAATTTCTCCGCAAAAGCTCTTGACCGAATATTCCTCATATTTTTCCGGAAAATTTGATACCATGTTTAGCTCTTTATCACTATTAAAAACGGAATGAGCGTCCGTTCAAGATAACCGTCCGTACGCGCGATTTTTGTAATACATTGCATATATGGGCAAAAACATGCCTATGAAAAGTCCATTGGGATGAATAGGGATTGCCAATTTTTTTTTCATATTTAGATAGAGTATGAGTCGGAGGTATGATTTCATATCTCATTTGGCCATTAAGTACATCTTGACGGCATCATAATGGCCTTGGAAGTCAAAAATACAAAATTGCATATTATGACGTCATTGTATTTATGGAAAATGTAGTGTATTTCTCTCAATATTCATCGATTCTCTTTGAAATGTCGATATGTTGTAGATAAGGCAATTCTCTACAAGATCACTTTTCACTAAGTTTCATTTTAATGAGGTCATCATAGTACAAAATTCAATTAAAGGCCACATGTCAGAATTTTCGTCATTTGCGTGTTATGTCTATGGAAGGTGAATTTCGTTCACATCATGAATCTACATGGCATTCATCTATGAGCACTATCTATCTTATGTGTGCTCTGTTTTCTCCCAAATTGGGGTATGTTATAGCTGAGACCATGGGCTATAAAAAGGGGTGACTTTGTTTTTTAATCAGATGTTGGGATCATGTTAAAATTTTCGATCGAAAGTTGAAATTGCAAATTTTGAAGGAATCATTAGGTGATACGTAACGAAGTCAACGTATCACCTTTTGATTTCGTCAAGATTTTCTTTTTTTTTTTTATTATTATTCTTCCTCGAATTTGTTCGCAGGATATCTCAAGACTCAATAAAGCCATTGTTATGAATCTTTCACTGATGATAGATCTTAGTCTAACTTAGAACTGCGTGACTTTTCAAAGACTCAAAGTCATCGTGACGTCATCCAGGCGCCATTTTGTAAAAATCAACTTATGATCATATCTTCATAACGGAAAGTAATTTTACATTCATATTTATCAAGATTAAGATCAATATCCGTCGGATCAATATGAGGTCAATAAATGCGCGCAAAAATGCGCGTACGCGTAGGCGCGCGCGTCAATGCGCGCGTAAAATTTTAAATTGCTCAAAATCGTCTTAAATTTTTTTTGCATACGTTTCAGGCCATTTTAAGCATTTCATAAAAAATCACGCAAAACACGCATTTTTGCACGTTTTCGTTCGTCACGGCCGAACGAAAAATAATTTCTCCGCAAAAGCTCTTGACCGAATATTCCTCATATTTTTCCGGAAAATTTGATACCATGTTTAGCTCTTTATCACTATTAAAAACGGAATGAGCGTCCGTTCAAGATAACCGTCCGTACGCGCGATTTTTGTAATACATTGCATATATGGGCAAAAACATGCCTATGAAAAGTCCATTGGGATGAATAGGGATTGCCAATTTTTTTTTCATATTTAGATAGAGTATGAGTCGGAGGTATGATTTCATATCTCATTTGGCCATTAAGTACATCTTGACGGCATCATAATGGCCTTGGAAGTCAAAAATACAAAATTGCATATTATGACGTCATTGTATTTATGGAAAATGTAGTGTATTTCTCTCAATATTCATCGATTCTCTTTGAAATGTCGATATGTTGTAGATAAGGCAATTCTCTACAAGATCACTTTTCACTAAGTTTCATTTTAATGAGGTCATCATAGTACAAAATTCAATTAAAGGCCACATGTCAGAATTTTCGTCATTTGCGTGTTATGTCTATGGAAGGTGAATTTCGTTCACATCATGAATCTACATGGCATTCATCTATGAGCACTATCTATCTTATGTGTGCTCTGTTTTCTCCCAAATTGGGGTATGTTATAGCTGAGACCATGGGCTATAAAAAGGGGTGACTTTGTTTTTTAATCAGATGTTGGGATCATGTTAAAATTTTCGATCGAAAGTTGAAATTGCAAATTTTGAAGGAATCATTAGGTGATACGTAACGAAGTCAACGTATCACCTTTTGATTTCGTCAAGATTTTCTTTTTTTTTTTTTTATTATTCTTCCTCGAATTTGTTCGCAGGATATCTCAAGACTCAATAAAGCCATTGTTATGAATCTTTCACTGATGATAGATCTTAGTCTAACTTAGAACTGCGTGACTTTTCAAAGACTCAAAGTCATCGTGACGTCATCCAGGCGCCATTTTGTAAAAATCAACTTATGATCATATCTTCATAACGGAAAGTAATTTTACATTCATATTTATCAAGATTAAGATCAATATCCGTCGGATCAATATGAGGTCAATAAATGCGCGCAAAAATGCGCGTACGCGTAGGCGCGCGCGTCAATGCGCGCGTAAAATTTTAAATTGCTCAAAATCGTCTTAAATTTTTTTTGCATACGTTTCAGGCCATTTTAAGCATTTCATAAAAAATCACGCAAAACACGCATTTTTGCACGTTTTCGTTCGTCACGGCCGAACGAAAAATAATTTCTCCGCAAAAGCTCTTGACCGAATATTCCTCATATTTTTCCGGAAAATTTGATACCATGTTTAGCTCTTTATCACTATTAAAAACGGAATGAGCGTCCGTTCAAGATAACCGTCCGTACGCGCGATTTTTGTAATACATTGCATATATGGGCAAAAACATGCCTATGAAAAGTCCATTGGGATGAATAGGGATTGCCAATTTTTTTTTCATATTTAGATAGAGTATGAGTCGGAGGTATGATTTCATATCTCATTTGGCCATTAAGTACATCTTGACGGCATCATAATGGCCTTGGAAGTCAAAAATACAAAATTGCATATTATGACGTCATTGTATTTATGGAAAATGTAGTGTATTTCTCTCAATATTCATCGATTCTCTTTGAAATGTCGATATGTTGTAGATAAGGCAATTCTCTACAAGATCACTTTTCACTAAGTTTCATTTTAATGAGGTCATCATAGTACAAAATTCAATTAAAGGCCACATGTCAGAATTTTCGTCATTTGCGTGTTATGTCTATGGAAGGTGAATTTCGTTCACATCATGAATCTACATGGCATTCATCTATGAGCACTATCTATCTTATGTGTGCTCTGTTTTCTCCCAAATTGGGGTATGTTATAGCTGAGACCATGGGCTATAAAAAGGGGTGACTTTGTTTTTTAATCAGATGTTGGGATCATGTTAAAATTTTCGATCGAAAGTTGAAATTGCAAATTTTGAAGGAATCATTAGGTGATACGTAACGAAGTCAACGTATCACCTTTTGATTTCGTCAAGATTTTCTTTTTAGGTGATACGTACGTAGACGTATCACCTTTTGATTTCGTCAAGATTTTTATTATTATTTATTTATTTATTTATTTATTATTATTCTTCCTCGAATTTGTTCGCAGGATATCTCAAGACTGAATAAAGCCATTATCATGAAACTTGCCATGATGATAGATCTTAGTCCAACTTAGAACTGCGTGACTTTTCAAAGACTCAAAGTCATTATGACGTCATCTAGGCGCCATTTTGTGAAAATCAACTTATGATCATATCTTTATAACGGAAAGTAATTTTTCATTCATATTTATCATGAATAAGATCAATATTCGTCCGGTCAATTATAGGTCAATAAACGTGCGCAAATGCGCGCGGGCGCGTTCGTCCGCGCGTTTACGCGCGCGCAAAAATTAAAAATGCTCTAAATCATCTCAATTTTTTTTTGCATACGTTTCAGGCCATATGGAGCATTTGACAAAAAATCATGCACACGCGCATGCGCGCGCGTTTTTTGTGCGCACTAGCATTTTGTAACATAGAATTGCCAAATTTTCTATTTCAGCGTATTTGGCACATTTTTCCAAGCATTTTGATAATTTGTTCACCTTTTAATAACGCAATGAGCGTCCGTCAAAGTTGACAGCGCGCGCGGATCTGCGTTATCTTTATCCACAATATATGGGCAAAAACATACCTATACAAAATTCATTGTAACTCTTCAGAATAGATATGAACTCCCAATATGTTTTCATATGTTGATAGATCATGAGTTGGAGATATGATTTCATGTCTCATTTGATCCTCAATTAACTCATGATGTCATCATAATGGCCTCCGAACTCAAAATTTAAATTTGCATATTATGACGTTTGCATATTTTTGGAAAATTGATTGTATCTCTGTAAATATTGATTGATTTTCTTCAAAATTTTGATATGTTGTAGCTGAGATAATTTCCTACAAATATAGTGTACACAATTTTCCTGTTTGACAAAGGTATCATGGCGTATTTTTGCAATTAAAGGAGGCATGTCAATTTTTCACATTTTGCGTGTATTGTCTATGGGACATGACTATTTCTCAAAACTGCATTCTACATTTCCGTCTTTCGCGAGCAACATCTCCGTTGTTTTGACTTTTTTTTCGGTGAGCTTCGAGTATGTTGTAGCTGAGACAATGAGCTATCTCCAATGTGTACTTAATTTTTCGATCGTATGCCGGGATCATGCTCATATTTTACTTGCAAAGTGGGATTTTAGAATTCCATTTTCGTTTACGTGTAATCGCTATGGGAAATGTTTTGGTATATCGGTAACGCACTTGACTTTCGACCTTGAGATCCCGGGTTCGAGTCCGGGTGTCTCCCAAAAAAAAATTCTGAACTTTTTTTTTCTTGTTGACCTTTCACTGTACCATCTCCTTTAATTATTCGAACACGTAGAATCGCAAATAATGTAATAAACAACCCTATTTACTTTATTGTTTCCCTATTTTCACTTAATCCATTACTTTTTGCGTGTAATCCCTGTGGGAGATAATTTTTTCTCAAATCTGGATTCTACATTCCTGTCTTTTGAGTATGCTGTAGCTAAGACTATGTGCTATCTAAATCACCCCTCATTTTGTCAATAAGATGTCAGGATCCCGCTCATGATTATGATCTTCATCATGATCATCATGATCATCATTATCATAATGATGATAATCATTTATCAATTACATTTTCATTTCTTTGAATAAGATAAAATCGTCAAAATGTTATCTTCATGATGTAAATTAGAGTCAAAGGTGTAACTGGTTACTGCGCAGGGTCAATGGTCATATTTTTTCAATCTATCTTCCCTAGATCCATAATGATCAAGGGGACACAATTTAAACTTGACATATGGATAGATCTTAATGGATGAAGCATTTCATGAAATAATATGATATCGTGTAATGCATTCTTTATTATGTAAACCATTAGCATACGTATCACCTAATTCGTCAAAGTGACGAATTAAAGTCTAGTTAGGTGATACGTACGTAGACGTATCACCTTTTGATTTCGTCAAGATTTTTATTATTTATTTATTTATTTATTTATTTATTATTATTCTTCCTCGAATTTGTTCGCAGGATATCTCAAGACTGAATAAAGCCATTATCATGAAACTTGCTATGATGATAGATCTTAGTCTAACTTAGAACTGCATGACTTTTTAGAGAGTCAAAATTATCGTGACGTCATCCAGGCGCCATTTTGTGAAAATCAACTAATGATCATATCTTCATGACGGAAAAGTATTTCTCATTCATAATTATCACGATTAAGATAAATATCCGTCCGGTCAAGTTGAGGTCAATAAAAGTGCGCAAATGCGCGCGTGCGCGTTCGTCCGCGCGTTTACGCGCGCGCAAAAATTTAAAATGCTCTAAATCATCCCAAATTTTTTTTGCATACGTTTCAGGCCATATGGAGCATTTGATAACAAAATTACGCACACGCGCATGCGCGCGCGTTTTCGCGCGTACTGGCATTTTGCAACATAGAATCGCCGATTTTTTTCTGTCATCATATTCGGTACATTTTTCCAAGCATTTTGATAATTTGTTCACCTTTTATTTACGCAACGAGCGTCCGTCAAAGTTGACAGCACGCGCGGATTTACGTTATCTTTATCCACAATACATGGGCAAAAACATGCCTACATAAAATTCATTGTAACTCTTTAGAATAGATAGAAACTCCTAATATTTTTTCATATTTGGATAGATTATGAGTCGGAGATATGATTTCATGTCTCATTTTATCCTCAATTAACTCATGACGTCATCATAATGGCCTCCAAACTCAAAAATTCAATTTGCATATTATGACGTCAGCATATTTTTGGAAAATTGATTGTATTTTTTGTAATAAGATGTCATGATCGCGCTCATGATCATGATCATGATCACCATTATCATAATGATGATAATCATTTATCAATTACATTTTCATTTCTTTGAATAAGATAAAATCGTCAAAATGCTATCTTCATGATGTAAATTAGAGTCAAAGGTGTAACTGGTTACTGCGCAGAGTCAAAGGTCATATATTGTTTCAATCTATCTTCCCTAGATCCATGATGATCAAGGAGACACAATTTAATCTTGACATATGAATAGATCATAACGGGAGAAGCATATGAATGGGAGAAACATTTTACAAAATAATATTTCGTGTAATGCATTATTCGTTATGTAAACCATTATCATACGTATCACCTAATTCGTCTAAGTGACGAATTAAAGTCTAGTTAGGTGATACGTACGTAGACGTATCACCTTTTGATTTCGTCAAGATTTTTATTATTTATTAGGTGATACGTAACGAAGTCTACGTATCACCTTTTGATTTCGTCAAGATTTTTCTTTATTATTATTATTTATTTTTATTATTCTTCCTCGAATTTGTTCGCAAGATATCTCAAGACTGAATAAAGCCATTATCATGAAACTTGCCATGATGATAGATCTTAGTCTAACTTAGAACTGCGTGACTTTTTGGAGAGTCAAAATGATCGTGACGTCATCCAGGCGCCATTTTGTGAAAATCAACTAATGATCATATCTTCATAACGGAAAAGTATTTCTCATTCATAATTATCACGATTAAGATAAATATCCGTCCGGTCAAGTTGAGGTCAATAAAAGTGCGCAAATGCGCGCGTGCGCGTTCGTCCGCGCGTTTACGCGCGCGCAAAAATTTAAAATGCTCCAAATCATCCCAATTTTTTTTTGCATACGTTTCAGGCCATATGGAGCATTTGATAAAAAAATTACGCACACGCGCATGCGCGCGCGTTTTCGCGCGTACTGGCATTTTGCAACATAGAATCGCCGATTTTTTTCTGTCATCATATTCGGTACATTTTTCCAAGCATTTTGATAATTTGTTCACCTTTTATTAACGCAATGAGCGTCCGTCAAAGTTGACAGCACGCGCGGATTTGCGTTATCTTTATCCACAATACATGGGCAAAAACATGCCTATATAAAATTCATTGTAACTCTTTAGAATAGATAGAAACTCCTAATATTTTTTCATATTTATATAGATTATGAGTCGGAGATATGATTTCATGTCTCATTTTATCCTCAATTAACTCATGACGTCATCATAATGGCCTCCAAACTCAAAATTTTAATTTGCATATTATGACGTCAGCATATTTTTGGAAAATTGATTGTATCTCTGTAAATATGGATCAATTTTCTTTTTAATTATGATATGTTCTAGCTGAGACAATTTTCTACAAATGTAGTATTCACAATTTTTATTTTTGACAAAAGTATCATGGTGTATTTTTGCGATTAAATGAGGCATGTCAATTTTTCGCATTTTGCGTGTATTCTCTATGGGACATGACTTTTTCTCAAAACTGGATTCTACACTCCTGTCTTTCGCGAGCAAAATCTCCGTTGTTTTAGCTTTGTTTTCGCTGAGCTTTGGATATGTTGTAGCTGAGACAATGAGCTATCAAAAGTGTTTCCTTTATTTTTCGATTAGATGCCAGAATCATGCTCATATTTCACTTGCAAAGTAGGATTTCTGAATTCCATTTCCCGTTTACGTTTAATCGCTATGGGAGATGTTTTGGTATATCGGTAACGCACTTGACTTCCAACCTCGAGATCCCTGGTTCGAGTCCGGGTGTCTCCAACACTTTTTTTTTCTCACTTTTTTTTCCTTTTGACCTTCACTGTACCATCTCCTTTGATTATTTAAACACGTAGATTCGCAAATAATGTCATAAATAACGCTTTTTACTTTATTATTACCCTATTTTTACTTAATCCATTACTTTTTGCGTGTAATCCCTATGGGAGATGACTTTTTCTAAAATCTGGAGTCTACATTCCTGTCTTTTGCGAGCAATATCGCCGTTATTTCTGCTTGGATTTTGTTGATTTTTGAGTATGTTGTAGCTGAGACTATATGCTATCTAAATCAACCCTCATTTTTTCAATAAGATGTCATGATCGCGCTCATGATCATGATCATGATCATCATGATCATCATTATCATAATGATGATAATCATTTATCAATTACATTTTCATTTCTTTGAATAAGATAAAAATCATCAAAAGGTGTTCTTCATGATGTAAATTAGAGTCAAATGTGTAACTGGTTACTGCACAGGGTCAAAGGTCATATATTGTTTCAGTCTATCTTCCCTAGATCCATGATGATCAAGGAGACACAATTTAATCTTGACATATGACTAGATCATAATGGGAGAAGCATATGAATTGGAGAAGCATTTTACAAAATAATATATCGTGTAATGCATTATTCGTTATGTAGACCATTATCATACGTATCACCTAATTCGTCTAAGTGACGAATTAAAGTCTAGTTTATTTATTATTATTCTTCCTCGAATTTGTTCGCAGGATATCTCAAGACTCAATAAAGCCATTGTTATGAATCTTTCACTGATGATAGATCTTAGTCTAACTTAGAACTGCGTGACTTTTCAAAGACTCAAAGTCATCGTGACGTCATCCAGGCGCCATTTTGTGAAAATCAACTAATGATCATATCTTTATAACGAATAATAATTTTTCATTCATATTTATCATGATTAAGATCAATATCCGTCCGGTCAAGTTGAGGTCAATAAACGTGCGTAAATGCGCGCGTGCGCGCTCGTCCGCGCGTTTACGCGCGCGCCAAAATTAAAAATGCTCTAAATCATCCCAATTTTTTTTTGCATACGTTTCAGGCCATATGGAGCATTTGATAAAAAAATTACGCACACGCGCATGCGCGCGCGTTTTCGCGCGTACTGGCATTTTGCAACATAGAATCGCCGATTTTTTTCTGTCATCATATTCGGTACATTTTTCCAAGCATTTTGATAATTTGTTCACCTTTTATTAACGCAATGAGCGTCCGTCAAAGTTGACAGCACGCGCGGATTTGCGTTATCTTTATCCACAATACATGGGCAAAAACATGCCTATATAAAATTAATTGTAACTCTTTAGAATAGATAGAAACTCCTAATATTTTGTCATATTTGGATAGATTATGAGTCGGAGATATGATTTCATGTCTCATTTGATCCTCAATTAACTCATGACGTCATCATAATGGCCTCCAAACTCAAAATTTTAATTTGCATATTATGACGTCAGCATATTTTTGGAAAATTGATTGTATCTCTGTAAATATGGATCAATTTTCTTTTTAATTTTGATATGTTCTAGCTGAGACAATTTTCTACAAATGTAATGTTCACAATTTTTATTTTTGACAAAAGTATCATGGTGTATTTTTGCGATTAAAGGAGGCATGTCAATTTTTCGCATTTTGCGTGTATTCTCTATGGGACATGACTTTTTCTCAAAACTGGATTCTACACTCCTGTCTTTCGCGAGCAAAATCTCCGTTGTTTTAGCTTCGTTTTCGCTGAGCTTCGGATATGTTGTAGCTGAGACAATGAGCTATCACAAGTGTGCCCTTTATTTTTCGATTAGATGCCGGGATCATGCTCATATTTCACTTGCAAAGTAGGATTTCTGAATTCCATTTCCTGTTTACGTGTAATCGCTATGGGAGATGTTTTGGTATATCGGTAACGCACTTGACTTCCAACCTCGAGATCCCTGGTTCGAGTCCGGGTGTCTCCAACACTTTTTTTTTCACTTTTTTTTCCTTTTGACCTTCACTGTACCATCTCCTTTGATTATTTAAACACGTAGATTCGCAAATAATGTCATAATTAACCCTTTTTACTTTATTATTACCCTATTTTCACTTAATCCATTACTTTTTGCGTGTAATCCCTATGGGAAATGACTTTTTCTCAAATCTGGAGTCTACATTCCTGTCTTTTGCGAGCAATATCGCCGTTATTTTGGCTTGGATTTTGTTGATTTTTGAGTATGTTGTAGCTGATACTATATGCTATCTAAATCAACCCTCATTTTTTCAATAAGATGTCATGATCGCGCTCATGATCATGATCATGATCATCATGATCATCATTATCATAATGATGATAATCATTTATCAATTACATTTTCATTTCTTTGAATAAGATAAAAATCGTCAAAAGGTGTTCTTCATGATGTAAATTAGAGTCAAATGTGTAACTGGTTACTGCACAGGGTCAAAGGTCATATATTGTTTCAATCTATCTTCCCTAGATCCATGATGATCAAGGAGACACAATTTAATCTTGACATATGAATAGATCATAATGGGAGAAGCATATGAATGGGAGAAGCATTTTACAAAATAATATATCGTGTAATGCATTATTCGTTATGTAGACCATTATCATACGTATCACCTAATTCGTCTAAGTGACGAATTAAAGTCTAGTTAGGTGATACGTAACGAAGTCAACGTATCACCTTTTGATTTCGTCAAGATTGTTATTTATTTATTATTATTATTAGGTGATACGTAACGAAGTCTACGTATCACCTTTTGATTTCGTCAAGATTGTTATTTATTATTTATTATTTATTTATTATTCTTCCTCGAATTTGTTCGCAGGATATCTCAAGACTGAATAAAGCCATTGTCATGAATCTTTCAATGATGATAGATCTTAGTCTAACTTAGAACTGCGTGACTTTTCAAAGACTCAAAATTATCGTGACGTCATCCAGGCGCCATTTTGTGAAAATCAACTAATGATCATATCTTCATAACGGAAAAGTATTTCTCATTCATAATTATCACGATTAAGATCAATATCCGTCCGGTCAATTTCAGGTCAATAAACATGCGCAAATGCGCGCGTGCGCGCTCGTCCGTGCGTTTACGCGCGCGCAAAAATTTAAAATGCTCTAAATCATCCCAATTTTTTTTTGCATACGTTTCAGGCCATATGGAGCACTTGATAAAAAAATTACGCACACGCGCATGCGCGCGGATTTTCGCGCGTACTGGCATTTTGCAACATAGAATCGCCGATTTTTTTCTGTCATCGTATTTGGCACATTTTTCCAAGCATTTTGATAACTTGTTCACCTTTTAATAACGCAATGAGCGTCCGTCAAAGTTGACAGCACGCGCGGATTTGCGTTATCTTTATCCACAATACATGGGCAAAAACATGCCTATATAAAATTCATTGTAATTCTTTAAAATAGATAGAAACTCCTAATATTTTTTCATATTTAGATAGATTATGAGTCGGAAATATGATTTCATGTCTCATTTGATCCTCAATTAACTCATAAAGGCATCATAATGGCCTCCAAACTCAAAATTTTAATTTGCATATTATGACGTCAGCATATTTTTGGAAAATTGATTGTATCTCTGTAAATATCGATCAATTTTCTATTAAATTTTGATATGTTTTAGCTGAGACAATTTTCTACAAATGCAGTATCAACAAATTTTATTTTTGACAAAATTATCATGGTGTATTTTTGCGATTAAAGGAGGCATGTCAATTTTTCACATTTTGCGTGTATTCTCTATGGGACATGACTTTTTCTCGAAACTGGATTCTACACTCCTGTCTTTCGCGAGCAAAATCTCCGTTGTTTTAGCTTCGTTTTCGCTGAGCTTCGGATATGTTGTAGCTGAGACAATGAGCTATCACAAATGTGCCCTTTATTTTTCGATTAGATGCCGGGATCATGCTAATATTTCACTTGCAAAGTAGGATTTCAGAATTTCATTTCCCGTTTACGTGTAATCGCTATGGGAGATGTTTTGGTACATCGGTAACGCACTTGACTTCTAACCTCGAGATCCCTGGTTCGAGTCCGGGTGTCTCCAACATTTTTTTTCTTCACTTTTTTTCCTTTTGACCTTCACTGTACCATCTCCTTTGATTATTTAAACACGTAGAATCGCAAATAATGTCATAAACAACCCTTTTTACTTTATTATTACCCTATTTTCACTTAATCCATTACTTTTTGCGTGTAATCCCTATGGGAGATGACTTTTTCTCAAATCTGGAGTCTACATTCCTGTCTTTTGCGAGCAATATCGCCGTTATTTCTGCTTGGATTTTGTTGATTTTTGAGTATGTTGTAGCTGAGACTCTATGCTATCTAAATCACTCCTCATTTTTTCAATAAGATGTCATGATTGCGCTCATGATCATGATCATTATCATCATGATCATCATTATCGTAATGATGATAATCATTTATCAATTACATTTTCATTTCTTTGAATAAGATAAAATCGTCAAAAGGTGTTCTTCATGATGTAAATAAGAGTCAAATGTGTAACTGGTTACTGCACAGGGTCAAAGGTCATATATTGTTTCAATCTATCTTCCCTAGATTCATGATGATCAAGGAGACACAATTTAATCTTGACATATGAATAGATCATAATGGGAGAAGCATATAAATGGGAGAAGCATTTTACAAAATAATATATTGTGTAATGCATTATTCGTTATGTAAACCATTATCATACGTATCACCTAATTCGTCTAAGTGACGAATTAAAGTCTAGTTAGGTGGTCTGTCGTTTTCGACAGATCACCTATTGTTTTCGTCAGAATTTTCTTTCTTTATTTATTTATTTATTATTATTATT